>NC_091822.1:189440408-189652908 GCF_038994185.2 Dermacentor albipictus | reverse complement strand
TGCGCTAAGCATGCTTCACTGCAATGTTAATCTCACCAGACCCAGAAACCCCAGTCATAGTGACTAGAAATGTTTACATAAGCAGTGCTAGAAATTCGTATTTAGTTGAACGTAACTGTGGGCTTTCATCAATTTGTGTCCCTGAAAGCACAATAATATGTCTTACAAGCTTTATATTCGTTTCCGAGGCTTAGAGCGTGGTGTTACGAGGAACCGTGATGTTATAGGGATATTGCGACTCCTGGATCATAAGCATAGCTGTAAAAACGAAGCGTGCGTATAATTATTTTAAAGTACTAGTGTTCGTCAGAACAACGCAAATATGTTAATTTGAACGAGAAGAGACTGCAAAATTTTGAACAGAAAGTGCAAGAAGGAATTTCTAAGAAACATACGGATGAAGGTAAGAACAGCGTAAAAAAGCTGCAGTATACTCTTCTTTAACCGTGTCAGTATAAGGTCGCGTTGCGCTCAACGTTGACTGTGTGAAGGAGCGATCGCAACCGGATTCCTAACTTGAAATTTTGAGCTGCGATGCTTTTTTTCTTTCGCCAACTCGACTATTTGAGGATATTCATTGCAGAAACGTTATCGTGAGGAAAAGACGGCAGAAATGACTTTAAAGGAGGGATGGGCGCTTTTTCCATTCTGGGCGCTTGCGCGGTAATTTTCGCTAGTCACGGCACATAACGGCGGCCCGGTTTTGTGCAACAGCACGCAATGTCTTGACGCAACGCCCATGCGTGCAGGTGTGCTTGAACAGCCATTGCACTATCGGCTGATCGGGCTGACGCTTAGGAGCTAGCGTTGCCGTTGTAACATCCACAGTGTTTACACAGTTAGATAAGAGATATGGGCTAGTTGATGAGGCATTGCAGACTTGGGACATATTTAACTAGCTCTAAAGAAAGGGGGACGAGATCTCTGTGTCCTGCGTGCTTCTCGATCTCGTCCCGCGTTTCTTAACAATTTAAATATTTCTCGAGCCCGTAATGTCTCCTCGTATCGACGTCGAGAACTAAAGGCACGAAATGGCGGCGGCGGGCTGAAGAAAGGCGCGGCTAGCTGCACTGAAAACTAGCGTAAACCGGCGGGCTGTTCTCGGGATTCAACGCGCGATGTGCGCGTCTCCCTCGACTCCTTAAGTGAAAGCAGGGGAGAACGGCGTCACAGGAGGTCGCCTCGCGAAGGCTGCATAACTGACGACACGCTTCCTTCCGGTTCGTTTCTTTCCTTTCCACGGGTCCCAGCGTGTGCTGTGGTCTTGCCCGCCGACCGATCTTGTATGGGCAGCCCGTGCACGGGCGGCTCCCCAGCCGGCAATCTTTTAAGGGACCGCGGTTTCGCGCACCCGGGAACGCATGCCTCCTCCATCCGTCATGCGGGCGACACGCCCGTCGAAGAGGGCTTGCCGCACTCGAGCCCGGCGGCTGCCACTTCATCGACGCCGGGGTCTCCGATCCGAGCACTTTTTGAACGCTTACACTGAGGCCGGGTCCGGAGTAGAATATAGAGTGCCTTATGAGTTGTTGCAGTGCGTACTCAGGAGTTAAACTAAGGAAAAAAAAACACGGACTCGGGACCGAGAAAAAAAAAAGTAAATACACGCCGTAGTGGGCAGACTTCAAATTAATTTTGACAACCTGGGCTTTTTTAACGTGCACTCGATACATAGTACACAGGCGTTTTAGCATTTTGCCTCAATAGAAACGCGGCCGCCGCGTCCGGGATTTGAACCCGCACTTTCGGGAATTAGCAGCGCAAACCAAAGCCACCACGCCACCACGACGGGTTCAATATCGAGAAAAATAAATGGACAGGAGAACCGTTGTATGTGATACTAAATGGTTTAAAAGGTCAGCTAAACGTTAAGATTAAGTTAAGCTTTATCCGAGAGTTGCACTTTTGCAATAAGAAACCGGCCAGTATTACCGCTAGTTGATGCTTGATATATGGGGAAAAAAATAACGCTAAGACGGGTTGCGGCACCACTTGAAGTTTAAGCTCACCAGACGCCGGGGATATTAACGACTTCAGGGGTCTGGTTAGTCGGTTATTGGTTAGGAAGGATTAAGTTGCGTTTTAAATGAGTCAAGGACTCAACTAAGCCACTTCTAGAACTTCTTTCTGAGTCAAGGCTCAAAACGACCTAATGCGATGAGATAAATAGAAGTATGTGTCATGACACAGCGGTGGCTAGGTAGAGGCGAATAATTAAAAGAAGGAAAGATTGGCCTTCACCCTTTCAATCCAAGCAAATGAAGTTAATGTTTTGAAACCGTACTTTATATCGTGAAGTTATTCAATGTGTCTGTCCCTCAATGACAAAGGCCGTGAAGACAATGCACGAAAGTAGTCAATGCGGGTGCACCGAGTGGCCGCCTTGCTAACACAGTGGTGTTCAACATCAACAACGTTTCATTTGGTGTTGGGAGTTATACGAGTCAGCAAATATCAAGTTAATGAGGCGCTGGGCAGCGCCCTCCAGCTAAGTTGTTGACATGTGTCTAAGTAGCCCCAAAATACTTTCTAGGACAATTATCATAATGCCTTAGTGGATAATGTGCCACATCTCCTTATAGCACTGGGAGTCCCTACGCCCTCTATGCTTTCCTTGTATTTGATTGAAGGCGGATTTCTTGGCAGATAATATAGTTGAAGAAACTTTTAATTTCGTCTGACTCTTCTTGCGCGCGGGTATTCTTAGCAGTCTTAATTGGAAGTTGGTCCACATGCCTCACGTATATTCTGTTAGATCTACCTTCTGTGACACAGCGACCTTGAATAACTGAGTGATTGACGGTTGCAATGTCAAGAGTGTGTTATCGTGGTAGTTGGAGCGTTTAGAACGGCTGTAATTACAGGTGACATGGCGGGAGATGGCGAGCTTTGGCGCGTCCGGCTTTTAGTTTTCACCTCACTTCACGGGCATGTGTTCGATCGCCCCAGTAGCGCGAGTGCCATTAAAATGTCTCATTTCGCTTTGCCGAAAAAAAAAGTAAGGCAACACATGCGTTTGATGTTATTGACTTTCCGCTTTATTCTTTATGCATTGACGAAGGCTTTCACCGAGTGTGTACACCTCCTCAGAAACCGCGCACATTGGGCGGAGTAAGTATCTTACGGGCGATACCTCCGACACCTGTATAGTAAGCCAGACTGGTCGTTGCAATGAACGACACAAGACATAACTGTAGCAAAACAAAAGTACATCAAAATTACTCATGCTTTCAAATCTGCACCTGTGAACCCCGGGCGCATAGCAATGCGATTCTGCGTGAAAGTTGTGACGTGGTGGCAAGTGAGATATGAGAAGCTTTTCGCACCAGATAGGAAGATGGTGGCTGTGTGTTTGACTCGGGTGTTCTGTTTAGTGCTGACAAAAATACTTTTGTAGCAGACAGCAGTACGCCAACCAGACGGAGTCGAAGAAAAAGGTCACCGCGCATGAACGCGACGCACTACAAGGTTTGTGCCCCGAGTCGCGCGTGACCAGGGGAGCTATTATGCGACGATCACTTCGGCGATGCTATCGCCTTCGCGTGACGTAGCGCTCAAGCAGTCAATGAGCTCATCCGATTTCGTACAACCGATTTTGCTCGACCAGCCGATCAGCACGCGCCTGACTGCCGAGGCGATACTATCGCCGAGAGTGATCATCGCAAAATACGCCCCTAGAGCCCGCATTCACAAAAGGCTTTTACGCTAGAATTATTCGAAAGAGAAAATTGCAGCCAATTCCTGGTGCTGGACACATTATTAGCGAAGGCTACCGGCCAATGGCAAAGAACACTTGCAAAGAAGATCTGTGAATTTGGCCACAAATTTGGCCGTGGTATTGCCAGACGTCAGCCGCTGCTGGACCTCATCTATCGCACGGCTTTCTTCACAAAATATGATACGTTTTGTAGTGTGCCCCGTCTCTTGCTTCACTCGTAACTTGAAGTCCTTAAAAACTTTCTTGCTCATTGCTAATAATTTATGTTGAAGAAATATATGTTCCAGGATGGACATGAGTTTACGCATTGTGGATGAATTCTACGCGCCCGCCCGTGGCGTATATAGCCTATGCTTTAAGTTGTCCCACCTTCAACAATGATAGAGAAATGCTCTTTGGTGCAAACGGTCAGCAATAGCATTGGCATGAAATAAATGCCTAAATGGCTTACAGAGAAAGCGCCTTGCTACACCTACGGAGCCCGCGGTCCTTCGCTTAATTAACGGAGGTAATTCCTTTGTTGAATACGCAACGCGTTCACAAAGCGGCATTCTCGCTACACAGGTCTACGGTGCTAAGGTGATTGTGGCGTGACTAGATTACGGGGAGCGGGGAGCTTCAGCAGTGCCTCTCGACTCGTGTTGCGTGCTCTCGCCCCGAATGCGGACTCATGATTTATTCGCCCGCGCGTTCTCAAAGCGCTGAGCGATGGCGCCGACAGCGAGATTCGCCGCTTCGTTTCACGTGGCGTGCCCGCCGCGCAATCAGTATTCATGTATAAACGCATCAAATCAAGCTGCATGCAAAATTTCTACCTAACGCCTTTTCCTGAGTTAAGCGCTGCGGAGATACGTTTCTATTTACGAGTCCGCGCTAAGTGCATATCGGTGGAAGAGAAAGGAGAGGGGGTGGGAGGGTGTGTAGGGACGCCAGCTTTGATGATGGATAATAAAAGCAACCTATTTTGTTCGCTGTCACAGGTGACTGGAAATTCTGGAAGAAAGGAAAAGAGAGAACGGGGATCGCGAAAAAGGCGCGATGGAAAATGCATAATGTAAGAGTGAAAGAGGTCGCGGCACTCGAAGACAAAAAGTGTGCAGTGTCTCCTGCGGCTACCGATAACGACAGCCACCTGCCGTGGCTAGACACTACGCGAGTGCCGACAGGCACAAAGCGTTTGGCGAAGCCTAAGTTTCGTACACAGGAGAAATGTCGCTGTCGGGTTAGGCTAACTTGCTGGCTAACTGGCACTATACCTACATACAATGTGCGGGCTGGTGCGTCTTCTTTTGACCTTTCGCTTTTTGGTGTGCACTGCGCCAAGTTACTCCTGGTGACGAAAAAGAAAGGAACTCTAACAGCCACATCGCAACACGATCACGCCAAGCAAGATTAGCTGAAGAGGGAGTTAAATTATGGGGTTATGCATGCCATAACCACGATCTGATTATGAGGCATGTCGTAGTGGGGGACTCCGGAAATGTGTACCACCTGGGGTTCTTTAACTTGAGGGTAAATCTAAGTATACGGGTGTTTTCGCATTTCACCCCCAATGAAACGCGCCCGCCATGTCCCCGGATTCGATCCCGCGACCTCGTGCTTAGCAGCCCAACACCACAGCCACAAAGCAACCACGGCGGGTTTAGCTGTTAAGAGAGAGTAAGTGAGAGAGAGCGATTGAAGTATAAAAGCGAGAATTGAAATCCGTCCACCAGTTCACGGTTTTGAATTCATTGTACAATGACAAAGCACAAGCCAAGCTACTCAGCTGATTTGGACTAGCTTGTCATTGCAGATAATGGCGCGAAATTTCACAAAATACGCACGCCACTTTAACCGAAACGATTGTGATGGGGACTACTGAACTTCGCATTGCCAACTCCTTCGACGCTGTATATAACCGCCGTTTCTTTGGGCAGGTGAACCTATCTGAAAAATAATTACTGTTTCCTAAATAGCGTACATACGAGAAGAAAAAAAAAAGAAAGAGAGAAGATTAAGAAAATGTCAGTGGTGTAGGCAGATTAGAGTGTTTCCCGCACTCTGCTCCGCTTTCCTAGCTCGGCGTCTTCCCTCCCGCCGAGAAAGATGAAAGCGGCTGGTCAACGCGCGCGCTCAGCAGTACCGCTCTCGTAGCGCGCAGAGGTTTCGGAAGAGAAAGTAGGGCGCCCGTATAGGTATATACAAGCAAGGCGCCGAAAAAAACAACTATACAGCTCGCAGAACGCGCGCGCTCGCGGCTAGGGAAAGGAAGAGGAATGGAGTGCGCTGCACAGAGTTGTTGGGGGTCCTTGAATGGGGATAGGGGGAGGCCACCGCTGGCACGGCTTTTCCCCAGGGAAGGGCAAGCAACGCGAGCGCGCGCGAGGAGCTGACCACTCCATCACGCAGCCGCTTAGTCAGCGCCTTCGGCGAGAGACGCGAGCCCCCACAACACCCGGCTCGCCGGAGAGGGACTCCGCGGGGACCAGTTTTCGCTACGCGTAACGCTTCGCCGTAACTCACCGCCGCCGAGGAGGAAAGCTCGCCTGGGCACCGCCTCGTGCGGGCGGCGGTGGGGACGTCGCGCGGGTGCGTGGACCCCGCCGGTGTTTACTTGCGCGCTGTCGCCGTTTCACTCCATCCAGCGGTGATCGAGACAATGCCCGGCGATGCGTGTCAGGCAGGGCAGCCGCTGCTCCGTCGGTCGGCGATACCCGCGTAGCTACACTGAGCTGCTCCGGCTCACAGCGTGTGGCGTCACACGCCCCATATGGCGCCTTCTCAGCGTGCTCACTAATTGTGGTGTCTGTCTTGAGCCGTGTCGGACACAAGTGGGGAAGCACTTGATGTCATGCTACCTCGATTAACCGTTGACTTCATGACAGTTATTCTATGACGTGATTTGAGTAACGAAGCCTTGATGTTCAAAACGAGACTAAAGAGGTCGCAGGAACGTGAAGAGTTGTAACGTTGGACCACAGGGGAAGGAGAGAAGCCATATAAACCGCGCCAATAAAAACAACTGTTTTACTGGAAAATACAAGTATACTTGTTGAAAAATTGGCAGAGATTTTTCTTCTTCCGTTATTGATAAACAAAGCGCGCATGAGTGACTTTCGCCTATGCTATAGCTTCCTATTTGAGCTATGCACGACACTGGAATGCGACCCTTAGGTCAGTCTTGTCTGTAGAAAAATTGGTGGATTACCTTTGAATTGTACCTCAGTTCAAATTACGAAACCTAGACTTACTTAAATGTTGCGTTTAAGATACCTTCATACCGATGAAGCCCAGTTAAGCCCAGCACTTTATTTGCAGTGTGCAGCTTGATTAGCTGCACCCTGTAAACCCCAACGTTTGCTGAATTCCGTGAAGCTTAGTGCAGCTTCACGGAATTCAGCAAACGTTGGTCGGAAGCTGCGGAGTTCTCGAGAAATGCGGGTTGCCGTTGTTGAAGCCCAATGTGATCGTTCTTTTCGGAAGGAATCTGTGTTCGCGATGCACGTGTACACCGCAGAATTGCCCAGCAGTACTTTATATTGCTCAAGCAGGCTTCTCAACACCTCGCGAAGGGTCAGTGGGTCGGCATGTGCTTGCGCGAAGGTATTAAGATTAGCAACTCTTCCGATAGTTCGGCAAGGATGTCTAAGAACCTTAATGTAAGGTTTAATGGTGGTGTTTTTCAGTTGCTTCCAAATAAAGCGAGAGCAAACTTCACAAATATATTTTATGTACAATGGAAAACGTTATTGCTCTGCTTTTTCATCGACGAATGTTGTGTCATTGCAGACAAATGTTCTGCGACTGCTACAGACTACGATTCCACGAGTACAAACAGACTGCGACAGCGAAATCACAGTTCAACGCCACCGTGTTCCACAGCTCTCCTTAAACTTAGTCAGCCCTTGTTTACGCGATTGTTAAGTAAAATTTGTGTCAGGATGTGTATAGCGCCATTCAATCTCTAGCACGTGGACACCTGTTTTTCTTTGTAGGTGCTTCCGAAGTGCGGAGTAAACGTCTACAGTAATATGCTCAGGGCCAACTTACACGAGACATTTATCGGCGCTGGCAGGCTAAAATTTGGACCCTTGGTGAGGCCAGTTGATTGGAGCGTTGCGCATATAAATGCTGTTATTAACAAATGAAACATTATTAAAAGGCCTTGGTAGTTTGAAATTGTGAAGATAGATATTTTTATTTTTTGCTGGAAGAGACACCGATGAACGTGCAAGACACTCCCGCAGCTTCACTCACATCTGCCCGCCCTTCTTCTGAACGCTATATGAGAAAGCCGGTCAGGCATCGGCGCCCAGCAGCCAGCTTGGAGAGAACGCGCATCATAAAAGGACGCGGCAGAAACGCCGTCGGGGGCAGCATGGGTAGCGGAGGAAGCATACCGTTAATGCAGAGGCCCAATCCGGCACTGCAACCAAAGGAGCCCCGAGGCAGGCAGCAGGAAGAAGAACAGCTGGGAACGCTGTAATCATGATCCGGCGGAGCACCCGGCTCATTCCTCCTCGGGCTCCCGGTTTGTTCCTGCTCGCTTTATCTGGGCGGCTTGCTGATATGTGCGCGCCTCTCCTGACCGGCTGGGCCTCGCTCGTACGATGAGTGTTGTTTCTCTTTCATTCTCGGGCTCGTCTTTTGGTGCGGGAGTGTGCGGCGAACAGAAGGAGGGGAGGGAGAGCGCGCGCGGCGCGGTGCGACCGGATGGTCCGATTGCGAGCGCCGCGTCTTGTTCCGGTCATTGAAAGGAGCGCGCATCATTAGGCCTCTCGTACAGGCCGCGCGAGAGAGGCATAGGTGGTCCCATCGCCGGGCTCTGCGGCTAACCCGTTGTCCGCACGATTGGCTCGGTGGCAGCATCGCGACTGCCGGAGCCGCGGGCGCGCGATAGAGCCCCGACCGGGCCGGGGCTCCATCCCTCCCGCTCCACGTTCGGGACCGGCGCTCTTCTCGATCACCGGCGAGCGCGATCTTCGGCGTCCCCCCACTCGTGCGCTGTCTTTGTTGTGCTGCCTCGCAGGGCGTCGTGGCGCCGACTGTGTTCGGTCAAACATCATCTCCTTCGCGCTCGTCCTGCGAGTGCCTCCTTTGGTCCCGTCTAAGGGGGCGCGCTTGTTAATCCTGTAAGACATTTCTACACGGAGAGAATGAACGGAACTTAGGGCGACGCCTACAGGACTCTTCAGTTTGACACTACGTGAAGACCTTGTAAAATCACTGGCTTCAATTTTTTTGAAGGATAATCATCAGTCCTAAACTTGATAATTTAAAAGTTAACGTTGTATTTCCAGTTAAACAGCGGTGTAAGTTTTCCGTCTAGTGATGCAGCTTGCGACGGCCTCTCAATGTAAGCACAGAGTCAAGGCGTAGTTACGCTTTCTGTCGCGTAAGAATAAAAAAAGGATGGAGGACATCGTTACAGGACATGAAAGACATCGTTATAACATCGTTAAGGAAACGTACGCTGTGTGCAGAGAAAAGGTGATTTACGCACAATGAAGACAGCAAAGATAATTACATAAGAACTACGGCGTCTATCGCAAGGCGGTAAAATACCATAGCGACGGCGACTCGAAAAACGCAAACATAGCGTAATTAGCATGCAAGAGTCATTCATGCTCTATGGTCAGCCATAAGAAAAAATCAAATGACAGAGAGAGAGAGAGAATCAATAGGTGAAAACATGTGACGCTACTCGATCGGGAGTAATGCCACTTCTGAATTTGAGTGCTTTTATTCTGTAGTGCTCTTTCTGCGATTACAGTGATCTATAACGAAACGAACTGCTCACGTCAGAGAAGGTGACAAGGCGGCGCGACGCAACAATTTCTGCAGTCACACGACCTGTATTTCCCGTGACAACCGCATGTTAGTAAGGACTGCAGGTGACTACTGCGCGCTATCAGAGACGTTGTGTTTGGTGCCCCAGTGTTCCGATGTGCCCTTAGAATTGTGAGTGTCACTATTTAGGCGTGCCGTTACTTTTCACGTCAGTTTGTTCGCGAGTGAGATAATCACTGACCTCGAGCGAATCTGATGTCGGCGCAGCGGGCAACCTATGCGTGATGTCATCGGCGGTATTCGCTTAGATCTGTTGCCTGCTAGGTTTCGCGCAGACTTGGCCGTTTCTTGATTTGCTTCCGTTTAATTATAGTACTGTACTTTCAATTTAATCTCGGCAGGATTTTCTCATGTTCATTTCGTGGAGTGATTACCTTTAGGGATGATAAAAGCATTTTAAAATCTGCTTTGCATTATAGACTGCGATTTCGGCCACGGAACCAAACGGCGGTACCACAACGTAGTCGCAAAGTAATCAGTTGCTATTTAATAAACTGCATGCAACCTACGAATCTGTGTAGTCAAAGCACTATCCTGTAGGCTCAGACGCAAAATTTCGCAGTGATCTCATCGCATTGTAACGTTCAACAAAGTATGACCCGTTTTCCTTGAACTTCGCTTGAGTTGTTAGGGCCCGGGTGAGGTTTGTGGGGCTACTCGCTAACCGCTACGACTACAAACGCTTGTAGGTTATGATTCCTCTGCATCGTATCTTTTATGCTCATAGCACATCTCACTTGTCATTGTCAAGTTTTTAGTAGGTATATGTCTTACGCACTTATACAGCGACTTATTTGAAGACTCTTCATGTTAGATCGACGCTTCATGTCTCATTGTCAAGTCTTTACCGTGTGTCTGGCGCCCTTTTGTCAGAACGGGCATTTGTAACATAGGGAAACCCAATCATCATCGTCATCATCAATAGAAGATCTCAGTATTTGGCTGACATGAGCTCACTGTCGCGAAGTAAACGTGCCGAGCACTTCCGTGCTGTATAGTCTTCAAATACATTTTATACAAGCTTTCTGCAATACAGCACCTCATAGAATCGTCAGCCTGCAAAATGAAAGCAAATCTTTATTTGATTTTAACCTCAGGCGGCTGTTTCTTCCGTACATTTCACTTTTTAAAGCGTTCATATTACTGACAAAAGACTACATTATCCCTACAATGATAAATACAACCTGATCGATCAGGAATAGACTGACCAACACTGCATTGCTTGCTTTGCTACTTTCTTAAAGTCTTGATATACTGTCCTGGATGGCGTGTCAGCGGAAATAAAGTATGTTGAAAGGGGTCCACGTTCTGCACTTGCGTAAAGTAGGAGCTGTCGCATTTATTTTAAGCAATATTAACTTTAGTTGACGAATGTTACTCGTAAGCTGCAGCCGCTGCCAATTGCAGGATACTATTGTGACGTACAATTGTAACCGCGAATAGCTTGCTTTGGAAGTCGGACTCGTTCTTGCACATATGACTCCCCCCCCCTTCTGAGTGCGCCGCTCAGGAATTTCCGCTTCTGGCCGAATCCGCGCGCGCTTGAGAATTCCAGATTGTGTGTGGCGGGCCAGCAGCTAGGGTCTGTGCCAATATTCAAAACCTTTAAATAACGAATCAAATAGCATACTATTCGATTGGGTCTTTGAATTGAATAGTTACATTGGTAAACAAGAATATTTTTCCAATACTTTTCAAATATTTGAAAACGTCAACTGTGTCCAAACAAGCATAAAATTGGAGCAAAAGTACGTTACATTTTCACCCCCTCGGACATGGACATAAAACATGAGAACTTGCGTAGCGGAGCAAACTGCGGCACTTAGGTAGCCGTACTTTACAGGTTTTACAACGATAATTCGCATTCTCTGAAAAGCCCTGTGCATGCGAAGAAACTACTTGTTTTTTTCGAATGCTCTATTTTTACTTTTAATAAACATAATAAACATTTTATGTTTACTATTCGACAACTATTCGAAAAGTCATGACGTCTTAGTCCCGGGGAGGTATTCTGTAAGAGTCCACCTTGTGGACATGTCCATTTCAACTGCTGTGACTGTGACTGCGCTAAGCTGCGCATCCGCGGCAGTGAGGTGTCACAGCCAACCAGCACTTCAGCAGCAGACGAAATGGACATGTCCACAAGGTGGACTCATACAGAATGCCTACCCCGCCCTCACCGCGAACCGTCGCAAGTGGAGCGCCAGCGCTGACAACCGGTTCGGAGGTAAAAGGGCTGAGGTGTAGGGACGACAGAACAGACGAATGCGCCCGCGCAAATGGCGCGACGAATCCCCAAATCCCCACTTCCTCCTCTCCTTAATTGGCCCCTTACCAGTTCGGCGAACGAGCTGGTGGGGGCTAATGCACCAAAGACAATTGAGCCTTTCATGCACTAGCTAACTGCTACCTCAGCCCAGCAAGTATTATTAACATTGCGTTCTGACAACGAATACACTTTCATGTACACTATGTACCAAAAAAGACACAGACACAAAAAATACAAGGATACTGAAAAAAATAAACACAACGCTCTACAATACAAAAAAATTACGCCGTGAAAGGGGGGAAGAAATATTAATAATAGAGTCTGCTGCTAGCGTGGGACAGTGTCCAGGGTGCGATGAGCGCATAAGGTTTTGTGGCTAGGGCGGTGGCCCAAGTCGCGAGAGTTGCCAGCGTAGGCTTGATTGCGGGCCACTTCACACAGGAACGCGCTCACCGTTGGTCCACCGAAGTTGTTGGCAAGATACATAAGTGACGCTTTCGTGGTTGTGGTGGTCCCGAACTCCAACCGGATGGGCCAAGTCAGCTGGCCACGCCGCCGTAGCCAGGATGAATAGTCCCCAATGATAAGTTTGTTGGTGCGAAGAGACAATTCTGAACCTTTTGTGTGAGTGTCCTCGTTACAGCAGACAAAGAAAAGTGCTCTGCGATACGTTCGACAAGCTTGACAAGCGTCCCTTAACGCAAAACACAATTCGGGAACCCCGGTCCCAACCGACTTGTGCACTAGTTCTTTTAAAAGCACTAGTGATTTTTTATTTTTTTATATTCACCGGAACCGACTGGAAAACTTAAGTCGTTTCCAATCGCCTTCTCCATGGTTATGCGGGCAGATTATCTTAATACCTTCTTTTTTTTCTTCCTGTCTTTTCTTCTCTTTCCTAGTACAGAATAGCTAACCGGAAAGCTACTCTGGTGAATATCTCCAACTCTCTGCCTTTCATCTTTTCTCTCTCATCCTAGCTATGGTGTCAAACGTTATTTATTTATTTATTGCCGGAACAACTGTGAGTGCACTTCATCGGTATTGTGATGGTGTTGTGACTGCAAGCATGAGTTAAGTCAAGGCCACCGTGATAGTAGAACACTCCTCCTATCGACATTCACGCCCTTGAGCTCGTAATGTAATTTGTGGCCATGCCTTACTTCTCAACGCTGTATTTTCGTAACAAAATTATTGGCAAACGTAAAACCGTGCTTCTGCGTTATTTCCACCTCCTCTTAGGAAACGGGCGTTAAGTTTATACTCAGCAACGGTCACATAGTATAGAGTTACTTTCTTTACAAGCTCTGCTAATTTTCCGTGATGGCGTGGGCAAAGCCTCGTAAAAGACGCTGTACACAGTAACTTTGCTCTCATCAAGTAACGGTACTTGTTACTTTGTGAGGAGAAGTTTTTTCTTTGGTAACGAAATAATGCGGTCGCTCACCAGGCAACAGTGAATAGCGGAAGCAAACGAAGTTATAGCGGCTCTCGCTTTGACGCTTGTTTTCCTTTCCACAGTGTGCTTCCGCGGGATATCTTAGGCTCTTGTTGACGAGCTCGGCGACAGAAGCATAGCGATCGTTTCGCCTTCCAAGAATTTATTTCCAACTTGTACCTCCGCTGCGCGTGCATGTACGTTTATATGACGATTCATATATACTGCGAAATTGAGGGTACATTTTAGCACTTTTTCGAAAGGGGGCCAGCCGCTCTCAAAAAAAATTATGGGGTTTTACGTGCCAAAACCACTTTCTGATTACGAGGCACGCCGTAGTGGGGGACTCCGAAAATTTCGACCACCTGGGGTTCTTTAACGTGCACCTAAATCTAAGTACACGGGTGTTTTCGCATTTCGCCCCCATCGAAATGAGCCGCTCTCAGGAGACCTTGCATTTCCCACACAGTTCATGGAAAGCAGGACGTCGCAATGTTCACTTTCACTCTCTCTTTTTTCTCTGTCTCCCTCCCTACCCGCTCCTCGTGTAACGTAGCAAATAGAACGTTCGTCTGGTAGACCTTCTTGCTCTTCCTTTTCTCTCGTCCTCTCCTGCACTGCGTTCGCAACCTCGTTTGCCTTGGTTTACTAGGATCGTCATCTGAGATAGTTGGGGGACGGTTCATACTTGGTGGAGAAGCGCACGCAAGTAAAGACATGGGAAGATTACCCAACTGTCAGCTCTCAAGAAATTTTTGTTTAGCATGGTAGAGGTAGTGAGGACAGCTACACTTGCACCCCGTTTGCTACCTCTCATAAGAAAAGAATGAAGAGCGGACAAGGATTAGAATAAGAAGTGAATCCGTGGCCATATGCTTGCATGTTGTGCCACTTTCAAGCCCTAGCTACAGACACGTATATCTTAAATGGAGGCACCGCACCTACGTAGCTATTTCTCCTGCAGCGCGACAGACGAACAGCTTTAGGAACAATTTTTTAAGCAGTTTTTGAAGCTTACGTCGCGTGAGAACGCGCGCTTTGGGTATACTTGACGCGCGCCTGAAACACAAGAACGTGTTTACGTGTTCTCGAGACCAGACGATGCGAATGCTTCGACCCGGTATTCACACACGCGATGGATACGCGCATGCCTGACGGATTTGGCATATCCGGCCCTCGACTTAGCTCGCAGAGCCCGGCTATTCAATTCATTTCCGAGCGGTGTGACAAACATGCGATGTCCGACGCGTGCGGCCTAATTGATGCCAAAGTCGAAGCTTGGTTTTGGCGAACCGGACGTTTTGGGAAGTTCGGCATCAAATCCGAGGGGCTTCGCGTTGCAAATCCATCATTAATTACTGGTCCAGAACGCGCTCGCCTGTCAACCACCGCGCGGCAAAGCCCACGGCCCCGTGTCTGATACATGGGTGGGCGACGCGCCGTGTAGGCATCGCTGGTTCCGGAACGCTGCGTAGATTACGATGCCGCCGCGTGTGTGTACTTATGGCGCGGAATACTTCCACGAAGTTGGTGCTTCCGCGATGCGGGGCTTAGGCTCGAAGCCTGTCGCGTGTCTTTTGCTCGTAATGTATGCATCTTGACGTATCTGGTGCTTCTCCGTACTTTCGCGACCATTCGTTTGATTCTTCTTCTACTACTTCCTTTTTTTTCCCGATTTGAAGTCCGCTCTCGCATCTCCTCGTTGATATCGGCGTTTGATAATCTGTATACGGAACCTAGCTAAGCAGAACTCCATCTCGTGTCGTCATTTATCTGAAGCTTTCGAGCAGTGTGCTATTTTGTCTTTATCAAAGGGATCCCCCCAGCTCTCGCTTTCGGTAAGCATTTCTTTTAAGCAATACCTATGTACTTGCGCCCACCCCTTTCCCTCCAATCAGGTTTCCAGCAAATGAAGGTAATTATTCTGTATCTGCAAAACTGCCTTGTTTGTCTTTTCTTTCATGAGCCCTCGGACCACAAAAAGAAAAAAAGAAAAAAAAATGCGATCGCTGTTTTGCAATTTGGCAAGTATTTGATCAGCTTCACCGTGTTATTAGTGCCGGTGCTGGTTTGTGTGTGAACTTTTCGCAAATTTTAATGTCTTACTATTTCTGTGTTGAGTTATAGGAGGCCTATTATTTCATTTACTGTCATATGCGCAGTGTAACTGAAACTGAAAAAAAAAGAAAGGTTGTTGGTTGCTTTCAGCGTGAAATTAGGGGCTAAGGGTTTGTCTTTAGTACGTGTCAGCGGATAAAAGAAGGGAGCGTCGGTTTTATCAGTTGCTTGCTCAAAAACGGACAAGCCTCTTAGTTTTTTCCCACATTTATCACGCTCGATATATCCTTCAATACTTATTTTACTTCACTTTGTCATCGACGCACACTGCATAGCAGCGAGTTCAAAGGAAGTCATCAATGCCACTGAGTACTGCATCCGCTGCGGGTACAGAGTGCTGTTCTCTTTGCCTTGTATATCTTGTATGTCCGTGTGTGTATAGGACTTTGCGCTGCGGATTTCTGGCCCTATGACGTTGTTTCTTTTTCTTCTCTTTGTACATACGTTTTTATATTGTTGTTTCTGCTATACGAAAAGGAGTAGCCGTCACCACTTATAGGGTGACTACATCTGTCCTTTTATTTTCATTTCAATGTAAAACAAAACAAAGCTATTCGAGCTACGCTAAAGCCTGCCGTCTTGAGTGACAGTCTGTAGTCGTGCCGACCATAATCTTGTTCACTCTCTCCTTCTACCCCTTCGTTTCTTTCATGCGTGTACAGATACGGTAACAAGTCTGATATTTATATATGTTGTACCGGAGTGCTTCGGCGCCAGTTCTGTGCCAGTATAGAGAAAGAAGTTGATGTTTGTGTATGTCTGGCTCTGTCGGTTTTCCGGGCTGTGGCTACCTTGTGTTAGTGGCCCTTTTCCAGACGCCGTGCCCACGTTGCTGAGACTAACACGCCTGTTACATTTGGTGGACGTGCGGGGTAGTCCCTTTCCTCGTCCTGGAGCTCCCCAGCCGTGCTTTACCATCTCCCGCTGCAGTGACTGAGGATGTCACTACCTCTCAAGCCGTATCCACACCCGCGCCTGCCACGTGTGCTGGTGCGGTTCGTCAGCGTGACCCTCCGACATTCAGCGGTACTGACAATCGCGATGTCGAAGACTGGCTGTCCGAGTATGAACGATGTAGCGCTCATAAGTTGGATGACGCTGCCAAGCTGACTCACGTCATCTCTTACCTGACTGATGTGGCTGCGCTGGCACATTCAGGACGTACACCCGCCTTCACCTACTGTACTACTGACGCGGCATGTATCGCTACGTTCGCCAGTGTGTTCGGTCATGCCTTACGTGTAATCGCCGCAAGACACCTCCTCACAGCACCGCCGGTCCTCCACAGCCATTGCCTTGCCTTGCCCGACCGTTCGACCACCTTAGAGTCGATCTTTTCGGTCCCGTTCCGAACACCCCTGACGGCAACCGGTGGACCAGTGTCGCCGTTGACCACCTCACACGGTATGCTGAAACCTCGGCGCTGCCAACCGCCACCGCGAGAGACGTTGCTTACCTCCGTCTTCATCACGTCATTCTGCGACATGGTCCACCACGTGAATTGCTAAGCGATCGCCACCGCGTGTTTCTCTCCAACGTCATCGAAGCCCTCCTAAAGGAATGCCAGATTGTACATTGCACCGCCTCAGCCTACCGTCCTCAAACTAACGACATGACAGAACGTTTCAATCGTTCTATCATGTCGTTAGTACTACCCTTGCCGACATGCCGGCGATGTACGTGTCCGACGATCACAAGATTTGGGACCCGGTACTTCTATTCATAACCTACGCCTATAACTCTGCCACCCAAGCTACCACTAATTTCTCACCTTTCTTTCTTTTCTGTGGACGTGAACCATCATACTGCATTGACACAATTCTGCCCTACTGACCTGACGTTTCTGAAGCGAAACCTATTTCTGAAGTGGCTGCTTATGCAGAAGAATGCCGTCAACTGACGTGCGTTTACCACGCAAGACCAGCGTCGTCAAAAATCATGCCATGACGCCTCTGCATCTACTGCCCACTACTCCCCCGGAACGTTGGTTTGGCTATAGGTTCCATCCACCGCTCTCGGCCTTTCTACCAAGCTCTTGTCCAAATACCAGGGTCCTTACAGAGTCCTAGAGCGAACGTCGCCCGTGAATTATGTCATCGAGCCGGTCGAGCTAGCTCTCGACAATCGTTTCCGAGGGCGCGAAACAGTTCATGTCGCACGGCTTAAACCGTGCTACGACCCGCCTGAGCTGTCTTCTGCCTAGGTCGCCAGGTTGGCTCCTTTCTATTTGGGGAGTGTTGTACCGAAGCGCCAGTTCTGTGCCAGCACAGAGAAAGAAGTTGACGTTCGTGTATGTCTCGCTCCCCGCGAGTGGGTAAGCGCCAAACTCATCCAGGACATCATCATCATCATCTGTCGGTTTTTCGGGCTGTGGCTCTGCCTTGTGTTAGCGGCCCTTTGCCAGACGCCGTGTAATATATACCGGTATATATATATATATATATATATATATATATATATATATATATATATATATATATATATGACACGGCGTCTGGCATATATATATATATATATATATATATATATATATATATATATATATATCGCTCGCTACGTCGTGTCCCTGCTCTCCCCACCCCAACCCCGCCCTCTCCCTCCCTTCTATTTCCTGTTTTATGGACAAATATACTATTACACCGGCATTGCAGTGGCACCTGAACTGAACACCACGATGATCCTTTCAGGCACAAAGAGGGAGTCTGTTTGCGGTTGAGGGAACTTTGATGGTTTGTTGTTATCGTAACTGAAGGAAAGCGCCCAAACCTTTGCCGGAACAGGACAGCAGCGAGTTATACGTCAGACGACCGCTCTCCTGTCATTGCCCATTGCAGAACCATGGCGCGAGCAAAGCGGTACAAGCAAACGTTAAGAAATAAGCTTACTACATGACGAGAGGTAACGATGGCGTCAGTAAAACGGTGATGGCAGGCAAGAAGGCAACTTTCGCAGAGGCATAAAACAAAGAAGAAAAAAAAAACTAAAGAAAGGCAACATCAACGAAAAGGCGAAAGTGAGCTCCGCAAGGAGCATATCACGGAAGAGAAACGTCTCGGGCGCGGATACGGCGGCTGCATTTGACTTTTGCCCACGGCGACATTTGCTTCCTCCGTCGCGTGTAATGCGCCTCGCTACGCTCAGCAAGTTGCAGCTTCAGTTCCTCGGGCTCCTGCAAGATTTTGAGATGTGCCTTCTGCTTTGCCGTTTGCTTTGGTCGTGCTCGTCGGGTTCAACGCTGCCGCGTTTTTACTCTTGGCGAGCCAGTACGCGTGCGCGCCGAATTCGCGCAGGAACACGTTCGCGAACATTGGGCAAGACATCAGATTTTTTCTTGGCCTCGAAGCACGTTGAGAAGCATTGGGCAATGCTTGGCATTTTGCCCTCCGCACGCAAGCTTTAAGTTTCTTATGCTTTTCTCATATTTACTATTCGATTAGAGGGGGGTAGCCGCGTGCACCTTTGTTGCTGTTTGTTCTTTCTACGTTACTGCGTCCGAAAGCGAGCTCAGCAGGTGCGCTAAAGTGTACTCACGTACACACCTATGTTAATTAACTTTCCCAATGGCACAACCACAAAATAGAAAAAGAAACAACTTATCGACCGACACTCACCTGCTTTCTTCTTTTCTTGTTTTTTTATTTTTTGTGTTAGGCGGTGTCTATGTCGATAAAATGTTGCAGCGTCACAAATCCTGCAGATGAAATTCAAGCCATGCAGATGTAAACCAACAAAGAAATTGAGCTTTTGGACGTGCTCGTCTGGCTAGTTCTGCCGACGTGAAAGAGGGAAAGGAAGAGGGAAAGGAAGTGCACCGCTTTCGGCCCTCTTGGGGTCAGCTATTTTACTCGAGCTGTGTGTCAAACCTGGGAGAGATATTTCACCGCAAAGTCCGCACTGCTCGAGCATCGTATATATGGAGGGCGCGCGATGTCCAGCCATTCTCGCCTTCAACCGCGCGTGGCCAGCCTGGGAAGTGGCTCCTAGTAAAAAAAAATAATAATAATAAAAATAAAAAACGCGAAGCGCAAGGTGTCCCGCTTTTGCAATGCCTGCTGGAACCAGCCTTCCTTTTTTTCTCTTCTTCCATTCTGTACTCCGCGCAGCCCCTAGCAAAGGTGGCTCCTCCGAAAGCATAAAATAACAAATATTCTCTGGCAACTTGACAGCGCCAGTGTTTTTCTTGGCCCGAGAATGGAAAAACTCTCGGAGGCAATATGCTGGCGGCGCTCGGCGCAAGCTTCGCCTGCATCTCTCCAGGCTTGCCGAGTCGACCTCACTTTCGTCTATCCGGTTTTACAGTGAAACCTGTGTGTTTTACACAGCTGGAAAAAAGAAAGAAAGAAAGAAGAAGAAGAAGCGATGGTATACGAATATTAAGGAAGTCTGAGCATGGTAAACGACTGAGTGAGGCCCCAGAAAGAGTGTAAAAAAAGATGCACGTGGGGGCCTTTTGTGGTTGCTTTTGTTTTCTTTCGTTAATTCTTGAACCTTAATACGTTGCCTCCAAGCACACTGGCCCCTTATTCTTTCCCCCCCCCCCTCCTCTTCTTTATTTTGTTCTTTTTTTACTTTTGAAGGGCCTTGATATTGGGCTACGCGGAAGGGCCGTGAAATTACTGGGTGTTCCGCGGACGGCCGCGCGCTCGGTTGTGGACAGAGCACTCTTTGCGAGACTGATCACTCCTTCCTCGATGACGTATGCTGTGTACGCGCCCTCTGTGCTTCGAGTCGGGTGTTTCGGAAAGGGGGGAGCCAGTTGAGGCTCACGATGAAAAACGAAGATGGTTCTGCCGTGCTCTTACGCCTTAATCGAAACTGAAAAAACAAAAGTGAAAGGAAAACGTAATCAAACAAATCGTGGCACGAAGGGAAGGCAGCGGAGCAACGATTATATCAAGATGAATGGCCGTTTAGCCTGGGGCCGCATTAGTCAGTGGTTCTTAGAGAGCGAACAGAAGCCACTTATCTTCACCATGCACTCATATATTTCTAAAGAAAGAAAAGGAAAGCGAATTCATTTCGGAACGTAGTGCTCATATGGCACAAACAGATGTGTGCCCTCTTCGGTTTCCCTGGATATTTACTCCCTCAGCGCCGGTGCCCGAACATACAGTTGTACTTTGGTGTTCCTCATATTTATTTTCTGTCTTGCGTTCCCAACTTCGTAGTTGCTCTCAGCACTCACTCGCTCTCTGGCTGCCCACCTTTGTCGTCTTCGAACTGCAACCTCCGCCCCCTCCCCCCCCCACCTCATCCTACTCTTGCATACTGCAAAGTAAGCGTAGTGGGGCATAAAAACATCTCATGGAATTACATAATTAGTTTATATTCACGCAAGGCCGATATTCTAAGTGTGGCTTGCGACTTGACGCCGCACTGGTTGTTGTCCATCTATTGCCTCTCTAGCGGTGATGTTGCACTTGCGCATCGAAGAGTTTTCGTGAACTCTGACTGATGTGTGGTTAATCGCGTAGAGATTTCTACTGGTATTAATGAAGAGGAGACCTGACGCTCCAGTCATTCAACCAACATGAGGACGATGCGTATAGTACGCGGGTATTTAACTACGATCTCGCATGGCTTTGTTCGGGAAGCAAATTCTACCTTGTTTTATTGTTTTTTTTTCCTCTTCACCATGGTGCAGCCGCTCTGTACGCTAACCGCACAACGTTTGTTTAGACCAGAGACAAGTGATGTGCAGAGTGTTGGACCTATTGCACAATCGTTCACTATCAGAACTAATAGTTCCAGGCCGGTGCTCCGAAAGAAACTCCGCGGAGAAAGCGTTTGTCCCGATGCTAAGGTTCCTGCGGTCTGCAGGCCTTGGTGACAGTATTGAAGAACTGCGCCCGCTACTGCTCTATAGTGCGCGGCTTGTTCGTGGTCGTTTTTCCTTGTCTCTCTCTTTTTATTTCTCTCTCCCCGCCCGCTATTCTTCTGTTTCTCACCCCCGCCCCCCCTACCTATCTCTCCCTTGCAGGGTAGCCAACCGGATGTACCTCTGATGAACTTCCCTGCCTTTTTATGCATAATTTTCTCACTAGACCAGCGGAGTATTTTACATTGACGACTACTTTATTCCGCTTTGTAATTCTGAACGCATAAGTAAGCCTCGACACTTCTGAGTATGCGCACAACTAGATCTGGCTGACTGCTGGACAGTGTCACTCACAATGTGTGACAATTTCAGGTGTTTTAAGGCGCTCCTTTCATTTGTAACATTAATAAAACAATACGATAATATAAATTGGAGAGATAATGAGGCCATTCATGGTGATCAAGCAAGTTTGAGTCGACAATACTAAATTAAAGCAAGAAACCAGACAATTCCCCGAAGCCAAAGGGGCGAATTTAAGGTGAATCCCCATGCGCAGCAGCTCTACATCAGGATTATGGTATCACAGGAGCGTCAGCTGTCACGGTCGTTGCAGACCACAGCTACCAAAGTAGTGATGTAGGCGCACGTACAAAAGCAATCGTGTTCTAGGCTATCATGTTAAGCTGCACATAGCCTTCGGTTCTTATCCGCTTTTGACGCAAGCAGAAATGCGCACACGTGCTCTTGCGCGTGCAGTGGTTACAATAAGCGGTTGGAAACAATAGACGTGCTGACAAATGAGAGACATATGTCGCATTTATTGAAATGTCTAGCAGACGATGCTCGGAAATAAAAGAGGACCACTACTTTCTCAGGTAAGCTCCGTAACAGCGCTGACCGACGTGCCAATCGACACTCTCGTTAGATGAACAAGATAACAGAAAACTCTAGTACTCGCTATTTACATTCTGAGTGTATGTAGAGAGAGATAGAGACGGAGAGAGAAAGAAAATAGAGGAAAGGCAGGGAGGGCGTCCGTTCGGTTTGCTACCCTGCACTGGAGGAAGGGGTATAGGGACGAAAAGAGAAATAGAGAGCACGGTTTCGCGCACATTTGAAGGTGCGCACCGAGTCTATAAACGGTCGCCAAGAGCTGTCGACTTGAAATGCTGCATAAGTGCTTTCGTGGCTTTCTGCGCCATCGACGCGTACGGCCATGCCTCAAGGACCTTCATTTCCAGAAGTGCTCTAGAGTTCAGTCAGTTCATTGCTGTCCGCAAAGGTTCACGCTCGACGTCGTACCGGGGAAAGAGACACAAAATCTGTTCAGTTGTTTCTCTTGTTCCATAAGAGTCTTACAAGGGCGTATCACCCATTCCGATGCGGAACGAGTGGGCATTAGTAAATGCCACCCCGAGCCAGAAGCGGCACAATAATGTCGCCTCAGAGTGGATAACCTTTGGTGGCACTTGTAGCTTTAGGGATGGATCAAGTGATCAAGTCTATGAAATGGTGGCGTGCGTAGACAATATATCGTCAGATTTCCTGAAGTTTAGTATGAAACTCTATGCAGTAGAATGACAGGTGCGCACGACACCTTTCCGCGAAGCTCGTAGTAGAGAGCGCCGTCTCAGATTTTATATGCGAAGATACAGGACTATTCAGATCGTTATTGTCGGTTGGAAGTTAACTAAAGAAACGCCAGAATTCGGTCAGGAACTTATTCGTCTTTCAAGTGAGCAGATTGGCAACGGTGTGCGGGATGTCGATTTCCATGCCATCATATTTACACTTCTGCAAGAAAGAGATCGGAGCCGCTGCGGTGGACTATGGAGAAGGCATGTGGCATTGAAGCTGCATAGCCCAGCTGGTGAGCTCGGCGCACAGATCTTCTGAATACAGTGAACAATGACTTTTACAGTACGACAGCTCAATTCTCGAAGTAGTATAGACTACGCGCGTCATTCATTAATACTGTCTGCAGAAAGGCACATGTTCAAAAACAGACAATAACAACCGAAGCGGCACGGTCGAAAACATTCGTCCCTGTTGCTTCGTTTCTCTTCGTCCTTCTTGAATGCGCGCTGGCCCGATAAATTTATCCAATATTCTTGACGTAGAGGCAGGGTAGACATCTGCGCAAGTGCTTATTGTTCATCACAAATGCTACCGCGAGACTGATTTGCCTTCGCTGAAAATTTTAGCATTTTGAAGCTTCTGAGCACAATGGCCTAACGTAGGCAAATATTCTATGGCGTATCCTTTGACGTGCTGTAGCCAGATGGTTACTATGAGCTCTCCCCGTTGGCGTTTTCTTAGAAAGGTTAAAATTGTTGACATAGCCTATGGTGAAGCCTGTGCTGTTATGAAGCCTGTGCTGTTACGTAAAAGCCACGAAGCTTCTCCCACGCTTCTTGAGGTCCACCACCAACTCTAACACTTTGCGATTTATTGGAAGATTAACACTCGAGCGTGTGTGCGCATGCGTGCGCTGAGGTTTTCTTCATAGCAAAATGATGGATAGTGTGGGCTAGTTGGTAACGCGTATTAATAAGCAGCTAGAGCGCTAAAAACACGAAAGACGTAGAAAAAGAAATACACGCCACATGCGCTCGTGGTTCATACTTTTCCCCATCTTTTCTTTCACCTTTTTTTCCCTCCCTCAGAGCAGGATAACGAAATATAACCCGCCCTCCTGTTTTCCCTTATAACTTTTCTCTCTCTATCTCCCTAGATCATAACCTCACATTCATACACTTTATTGTTTTTGTGTGCATGATGTGTGCCGCGATACGATGGGCGCCTCGCACGTACCACAGAGCTGACAATCTGCCTCAGTTTCGCCCGAAACAGGTCACTAATAACCGGGTCAGTCAGCGACACTGCTGCTCTCAGAGCGTTAACCTTGATGCGATAATTACCGCACACGTAATTTGACACTCCGCCGACATAACTGGGACGTCTAATGAGCGAAACTGCCCGAAAGACCTCCTTAGCGTCGATCGATGGCGTAGACGACTTCGTCATCACGAAAGCACCAAGGAAACAAGTATATACCGAAATGAACAAGCTCCCAGTTTTCTCACGAAATGATGCGGAAGAACTAGCTTAAGTAAGAGAGGAATATTTGCTTACGAAACTTTCACGGCATCATCAGCCGTCTTACATACTTTATATATATATATTACCACGTTTCACACTAATGACTCTTGTCTAGCGGACTCGATATAAGCAGCTTCGTCGTTAGAGCATAATAGATTAGAGTAGAAGGCTGTAAATCGTATAGTGTCCGTGCGGCTCATTGTCCCTTACTGTAATTTGATGTGTAATTTAACCACTTTACCAACAGACAAAGACAGAGAGGATCAGTAATGTACGAGTTGACGCAATGACAGGAGGAAGCTTACGAAGTAGGCAAGCCCGCTGCCGCAATTTGGAATATATGTGGCAGTAGGTTAAGTTGGTTACGGAGAGCGAGGTGACGTTTGTCTCACGTCGTACTAAATAACTGTGGTGTAGCTATTTTTGGCTGACCGTAAAAGAAATGAAGAGCGTGGGGAATTGAAAAAAAAAAGTTCCCCGATATGTCTGTTTCTCCATACGAAAGCACTGGTCCCACAGGTCTCGTAATAACTTGGTGCGCTGTTGCGTCAGTTACTCATACATTTCAGCAGCTTTGGGCACGATGTCGTTTTTAACAATAGAAATGAATGTACCAGCACCTCCGGCCAATTTCACGCCAACATAAAACGTTCTCTATAACAAACTAAGAAAAAAATATCGCGCATATCCCATGCGCCGTGGGAAGCCCTGCAAAAGGAGCGTTCGCGTCATCTCCGCCACTGCGGCCTACATGCCCTATGCGCACGCGCTTTTTCCATCGTGCGTCAACCAATCATCGCACGTTACAAACTCTCCTCCTGCCTTCCTTCTCTCAGCGCCACCCCACTCCTCCTTACCACTCGCATCTTCCTCTCCATAGTCCAACCACCACCACCACCGACCACACCATCAAAACCTTGTCCGACTCCACAAAGAACACTTTGATAAAAAAGTCACAGCCCCGCGCGCCTCACTCAGCACATTCACAACGTGTAAGCTGGAGCTTACCCCCCGCTTCTCCCCCTGCTACCTCCAGCACGCCGGACTTTGTTCACAAACTCCTGCAACCCTGTGCAAAAGAAGGCACGCGAGGGGACCCAGCCACAGTTGAGGAGGCTCAACCGTAGACAGTCGTACGCATGAGAGCATGCTGACACGCGCAGACCGGCACACGGGGCTGTTGCCGTGATTTTGTCACCACCTGGCGCATGAGCCTGGCAGGGCACTGTCTCGGTGGGGTGGAGTGCTCCTATGCGTTGCGTTAAGCCGCCGCTGTTCAGGCCCACTTACGAGCTCATCTCCTCATTTCGCTCTCTTCTTCATCTTTAGTCGCTGTGCTCTACTCTCATTTGGTGTTTCCATTCACGGTATTTTGTCCTATTGACTTCCCTTAAAATATTCGATGTTAAAAACTTGTTATGGCTAGGTGACTGCGGCGTTCCGCTCCTGAGCACAAGGTTGCAGCCGGTTCGGTTTATGGCAGCGATGGTCGCATCATCATGCCAACAAAAAAAATCAAACATAAATAAAAACGCTCTTTTCCCACGCCTTAGATGTACTTCGAAGGATCACGGGGATCAAATGTAAATTCGAATCTTTTACCCACCCCTTATGTAATACCCCTGAAATCGGGGGTCTTTAAGGAAAATAAACTGAACTGAACTGAACGGGTGTTCAAAGTAACGGGGAGGGCTCCACTGTGGCGTCCCTCGTAATCGCTGCGTTTCTTTAGGACATCACTCCCGCCACCAAATGCAACCGGAAATTGATTTCGTCATTACTTTACGCGGCCTATAGTGCTCGGTTGAATAAATTAGGATTACATGTCTTCAGTCACTCCGGCCTATTTGAGCTATACGTATATGTACCGCGAATGCTTTCTAGTTAAACCAAGAACCATGCTAATCCTCCTGCTTTGCACCTTCTAATAGCTGGGCCATTATTCCAAACCTTCTACTTCTTAATGATGCCACCTTACAACTAAAAAATAAGTGCTTTGTACGCACTTATCGGCGACGGAAAAGGGCAAAGGCGCGGACGGACGCGTGGTTGAGATCATAGGTACTTGCAAAACTCATATAATCAAAGCGAGAAAGTAGAAACTGCACTTAACGTCACTTTATATCCGTGATGATAGCCTCAAAGGAAACACAAAAACACACCGTCCGAGAAAACGAGATGTGATTGGGAGTTTCGTGCACCGAGTGCCCTGTTAGGATTTAATCTATTACGCGAGCAGTGTTTCGCCTTCAGAGAGGCGTTGACGAGCCGCCAGGCTATAACAGGAGCAGCAACTGCTCCGTAGAGCGTCTTCTAGAAAAAAAAAGAAAGAAAGAAGAGGACTCTTTTCCAGAGACGGTGGCCGGGAGGCATCCGTGGAGGCTCTCCGTGCGCCTTATTAATACGGCTAATGCCACTTGAGCCCGCAGCGCCGGCTGCAGCCCAAATCCAGGTCTATTAATAAGGCTCTCAGCAAGGCGAGGAACTCGCACGGCGAGCTCGGAAAAAAAAAAAAAAAGAACGGGGCACGCGCGCTACGGAACGAGGTTTGAAAAAAAAAAAGAAAAAGCGAGCGCCGTCGCGGGCGATCGTGATTCTCCTCGACACCACCACCGCGGTCGCACCACCAACTCGGGCCCGAGCCGGCAGTGAAAGAGAAGAGACGATAGCGGTTGGAAAGCGGAGGGGCGCCGCGGGACCTGCGCCGCCCTCGGCAGGCCCACGCTGTTTTCCAGCGTCCGAGCAACCCTGCCGCTCGGGTAGGCAGGTCACGTCGTCGTTTTGTGCCGTCGTCGACAATCGACTGGCCGCGCGCTCGCCCGAGCAGCCCGGCTGCGAAGGCGTTCCGTCGCGTGGCGCCGTGTAAACACGCGCTGTGAGCGCAGTGCAGTTATTTTGCTGTTGCCGCCGTGTGCGAACACGGCCGCGTCAGCCCACAAACCGACCTCCTTCTCTCTCCCCCTCTAAAACAACTCGGCGGGCTGGTTGCGGTCAACCGCTGAAGGCTGCCGTCCAACGATCACTCCCGGAACGCCGCGTAGTGTACGTTCGTTTCATTTTCCGCACGTAGCGCGCATAGCCGATCATTCTCGCGAGCGATTACGAGGTGGTGCGGAGCGATTTTTGGCGCCGTCGCGCGCGCGTCACTCAGTTTGACCGAAGTGATTCTCACGTTTCGGTTTGTGTCCGCATTCTCACGTCTTTGGCGACAGACATACTTGGTCTACTGTCGTTTCACAAATGAGACTGCTCCAAAATTTCATATACATATGTATATCATTGGAGGTTTTCTGTTTGAAAAGACACAAATCATGTATCACAGAATCTGCGTCACAAGAGACTTCTAATGGCGCACACGGGTAGCACTCGTGATATTTATCTTATCAGGCCTCAAATGTTTCTACCTCTTGCTTTAAGACCAGGACTTGCTGCTGTTTCGTCAGGGACCATTGGAGGCATCTATTCGTACACGCTACATATGGTGTTTTGCGCGCCACGCCTTGCTCTCTACAGCGACCACACATTTCAAATTTATTCGTTCATTACGTTGCTGATAGCGACCTGAATATCTCTTTTGTTGTCCCAGATGTAAATATATATAATGATCTTTAATCGTCCCTCTTTCTTTCCTTTTTCCCAACATATTCTTTTTGAAACATTTTGAAAGCCTGTCTACTCCCTACGGAGAGAGTAGACCATGTCAGAGATCATACACACACCTGTAGAAACCTGTCTTTCAATGGCGAGTTCAGTACAGAGCTCAGTACAGAGTAGCATGCCTGTCCTTAGACTGGCTAATGTCTCTATCCATCATAGGTACCCTCCCTTTCTCGCTCTCTTTCTCTCTACCTCTTTGTCTCTCTCTCTATCTCTTACTATCGTCGGTACTGTCAAGCTAGAAGAATTATAGTATAACAAAACCTGGTAGAGCATATAGAGCCCACAATGACTTCAGGACACAAGACGAGATCCTCGCGTCTTGTGCGCCTATCAGGCAGCTCGGGACTCGCGTGCAGCTCTCATTGTCAGCCCGTGACGCGGCTACCATAGGTGGCGCGGGCGCGTCGCGCTCCCGTGACGTGCGCGCGATGGCCTGGCGGAGTGTCACGCCGTGTTGGCGCACGCTCATCTCCTCGGGTGCCGGCGGGTGCATAGCAAACACCCGGCGTTCGGCGGTGACGTTTTAGCACTAATGTGCCGTATGCGATTAGGGCTAAGCCAAACCGCCGTGGGCGAAGCGCACGCCGCTCGGCCGAGGGACGCGCTTTCTTCCGAGTGCGGCCAAAAGGCAGCGCTCCAAGCAACAGCGTGGGCCACAAACGAAAACCGATATTCTCGGCGCACGATGCGAGCGCTGACAGATGCGCCATAAGCTGTCACCGGGGGGGCCCCCCGCTCTCCGAGCCCACTCTGATCCGGGGACTAGCGTTGACGGCCGGCAGCCGTGCGCGATTCTTTCATAGATTCTCGCTTACTTTTCGTCCCCACCCTGTCAGAAAACACATATTCCGAGCCCGCCTATATGGTGCGGCCGCTTTTGTATTCGATATGTTTGCGCCTCTCTGCCGCGGATGGCGTCGGCACATGTAGTCCGGGTGCCTGTGTCTGACTGGCAGCTTCGAGCACAGGAACCAAACCGCGACAAAACAAAGGGATTGTTGTGGCTTTTGTACCCGTTGACGGCAACAGTTGCGAGCGTAACAAAAAGAGAGAGAGAGAAAGAAAGAGCTCGATGTCGTGCATGTAGGCTTGTGTATGTGTGTGTCCTATAAAATAAACCACGTAAACCAGCCTATATTAAGTCGAAGTGTGCACTGCACTGGAAGAAATCTGTGATGCAAATCGGAAGAAAGATTGGTGCAGATACGTAGAGGCATTACTAACCGCAGCGATCGATTAACGATGGTTTAGCCAACGGTAGTCAACGGCCTGCAAAGCCGTTGATTACCGTAGTCTAAAGGCTGTGAAAGTGATACGCTTTCAAGTCCCCACACGTACGCGCACGGACGCACTCGACGTGCATGTTGCGTACGCACGCAGCGCCCTCATCGTGCAGCGTACGGCACGACGAGAACGGTTTGTGCACAGCGGTTTTAGCACAGTGCGCTGCTGCTGAATAAGTTGGATATATGCGGTGATCCCCATTGCACGTATGCAACTATGCAATGGCTATCACGAATGGCCACATACTTCCTTTTAGCAGCGTAGGTATATTACCAATCGTGGGCATCAATTTCCCGACTGCGTCGCTGTGCTAGTAATTTATCAGCGGCAGCACACTACACTGGATGACGCGTGGCAGCCTCGAGAGCGCTGCGATCGCGGCGAGCAAGTGGGTTGTCACGCTGGTCCTCTTCAATTAAGCCGAATGTCTTAAGTGGCTCTTGCGAGATGGCCGTCAAAAAAAAAAGAAGAAGAAAAAAACGCGGCGTCTTGTTGAGTTGTTAAAAAAGAACACAAACACACACGTGACCTTCTCCGAGCAAGCGGCGGGTGGAGCTGCGTGAAGCTCGGCTCACGATTAGAACCGGCAAACAGCCATCGGCTACAACTCGGGCATGCAGCAAGTACAGACGCGAGGAAGATCTCTGCTACGGCTTCGGGACTGCGATGTTCGGTAAGCGGCAGAAAACGCACACTGAGACGCTCGCCCGCGCCTGCTGCCCGGCTAATGTCCTGACACTTTATTTGGTCCATGAACTTGTTGATGCTAGATTCTGGCAAGCTTACTGGAATGGAAAGGGATGGTAAGAAGCACGTTAAAGAAAGCATGGCACGTGGTCATGTTTGTGTTAGAAATTAATGTACTGAATTACGAAAAAGAAGCAGTGGGATATCGCACGCTGAGAAGACCGACATACAGTGCGACGCAACTTGAGAAATAATATTGAAACGTCCAAGAATTTACAAGAAAAAAAAAGAAGATAGAATCGTAGCGACGGCAATCACAGTTGCCGTAGGCGTCGAAGTCTCTATAACCAAATTATCTTTGAACACCTCTGATAGCGTCCACGCAACAACAGTTGCTTGTGCATGTACTGTCAAATGCTCATATTCTGCGGCCTAAAGCTCACGGCAGGGTACGAAAACGCGCTCGCCGCGAAAGCAAAACATTGTGCGCGGACATGCATGCAGACGCGTAGTCAGTCACTGCGAACCCGCGCAATCGCTGCGTTGAGGCTTCATTCTGTTATGCTCCATTCGGTTATACAGACAGCTAAGACATTATAAGGACATATTTCACATAGTTTACCCTATGTTCACACAAGAAGCCGGTTCGGGAGACTCCATCGCGCAGCGACGTTCACTGTAAATATTCACTAAAGCGTTAGCGTCTGTAAACGATTCTATGCTTTCAGTTTGCCCAAGATTATTATCTTGACAGTAAAAACTCTCCTCGTTTTGAGAGTACTTACAGAAATGACCAGGAGGGCTGCCGCGTGGTGTTTTTATTGAGCGCCGTAAGCCAAACTTATGCGGAGAGCGCCGCGTTACCCCTCATACTACGTAAGGGAGGCGTTTCCGACAGATGGCGACTCCGTAGTCCTCGCCCCCAACACGCCTCGGAAGTGCGCTACGGCCGAGGATGCTCGCCAAGCGAGAGACGAGGTGCGACGTGCGAAGCGGCGGGAGCAAGGCGTTCGACCGCGAGTGCTGCTTTCTACTGCGGAGAGGATGCAACGTAATTGTGTTCTGCTTGTGCTACACATTTGAAACACTTACTGGCGACAAGCGCGGTGCCGCTTTAGGTAGTGCATTAAGGGCTCGCATGTGTCGTTGAGGAGGTCGACCTAAAAGCGCCACACGTGTACCTCACACTGCGGCTCGTTATGCCTTGCAAGAAGACTGACCCCTCCGATCGTATAACTTAATGCTTTACCAAATATGCAGCACGCTTTCGCCGGCACGTGCTACAGGAGTGTAACATGCTGCTGAACTTTCTGACTATTGTATGACGCGGAAAAAAAACTATTGATTAATAAGTGTGAGAAGCAAAATCTTGCTGAATCAAACATTTCCTAAATTGCTCTAAAGGTTTTCCACCACAACATTTCTTTAAAATTTAATATTTGCGAAGTTGAATAAGCAACATTTCCCATGGAAGTTTCTTCCTAAAAAAAGAAAACATGGGGTTTCACGTGCCAATACCACTTTCTGATTTTGAGGCACGCCGTAGTGGAGGACTTCCGAAATTTTGACCACCTGGAGTTCTTTAACGTGCACCTTAATCAAAGTACACTGGTGTTATCGCATTTCGCCCCCATCGAAATGCGGCCGCCGTAGCCGGGACTCGATCCCACGACCTCGTGCTCAGCAGCCCAGCACCATAGCCACTGAGCAACCACGGTGGGTAAGATTCTTCCTAAATTTAACGTTTGTGAAGCTAAATTATTAAGCTTGTACAACTACGGAATTAGACAACGCAAACAAGTGTTACTTGATTCATAGTGTTCCAAACAATTAACATGCTTGTAGTTGTGTCCTCCTATAGAGCACCGGGAAATATTTTACCCGTAGATCGAACTCGCTGGGACGCTAGTGTACGCCTACACTATGATAAAACAGTTCATTGAAGAGTTTTAGCGTGATGCATTCATAGTTAGCGACATTTCGTTGAGCTGTAATAAATAAGAACGCGTGAGAAACGCTATTATGTGGTAACATTCTTCCACACAAAAAAAAGGAAGGAAAATATGCGTTCACCTTCATATCGTTGTACCTCTTGGTGTAAAGGTGTCGCTGCCAATTCCCTGCAGCTGTGGTGTAGCCTCTTGTAACACTGTTATTTTTAGCAGTTTGGTTGAATATAACTTCTTAAAATGAGACATCCAGCGCCAATGTCTTCTCATTTATCTAGGGGTGCCCCCGCTAACGTTAGCCAGGCTGTTAAAAAAAGAAAATATATGTAAAACCCTGGTGCAGAATACGATTTTAAGACCCGGTGTTCGAACGTCAGAGGTATCACAATCGAACACTGTTAAAAATCGTATCCTGCACCGTTATATCTTTATCTTCTTTTGTTTTTGAACATCTCGACAAAAGCTTGCACACACATACGGATATCTATTATATTGTGCACATATAGCATATACTGCAGTCGCGCACAATGCCCTTGCCAGTAGCGGAAGGCATGGAACGCACTCCGCCGCTGAAATGACTGAGCGTAGCGCTGACGGTGCGTCCACTTCGCTTCGTTGTTTTTTTTGTTTTTGTTTTTTGCAGCCTAACGCACTCCGCATCTCTGGAGCCCCTCTAACCATTCGCCCGCGTGCCCCGCATGAACCGTCAGTATCGAGGCAGCACGACAACGCGTCAGCGATGCCGACGGCGTGAACGAACCGCACCTGCAGCGTTCGTATACTTGCCATCGCAATGAATAAAAAAAATCACCGCCCAAGCACTCTGGAGAGATAGTTAACCAGCGAAGCTGAAACGTGCGGTCCCGGTGTTTATCACTGGTTTAATCTCGACCGTTAGAAGACGCCGACGCTCGAGCCATTGATGATGATGATAGTTTTCTGTACACAGGCGCGGACAGAGGCACTTTCGTTTCGCATAGCCATATAAAGCTTCAGTTTAAAATGATGCACCAATGTATTCTGTGTACCGTCAGCTGCATCACGTGTGATAACAGCTGGTCCTTGTACCTTCTGGGCAGTATCGTCACCATAATTATCAGCCCGAGGAGACTCCTCGAAGATATCAATTGTTGTTTCGGCAATGTTAGCCCTGCAGGTTTGCACGTTATCGTCGACGCTGTAGCGTAGCTGTGTGCCCGCATGTTCACAGGCACACTGTTTGCATCTCGCGTAGCATAGTCGCCTCCTCCAAGACTGTCGATGTTGGCCTTTCGCTGAGCCCGGTAGCACGGCGTCAATGGCGGCTGCAGGAGCTCGGCTTAACCGAATTAGAGGTTCGTGTTAAACGCTTTCCTTTGATTCTTCTTTATTTTTTATTGGGCATACGCGAACCTAACCAAATCTTCACGAGATGTTATTCGGGGTGTGTACACCGGATAAAGCCGCCAAAGGCCGAGACAAAGGCCGGCGCAGCGCGGAAGCGCCGAGCACGGAAGAGCAAGCGACCCAAAAGCTTCCGCGGTGATGATGGAGACTTTATTGCCGCATGTGTATAAATAGCATGGAGGAAGGAAAAAGAAGGAGGGAGCATACCGCAACGCGATTGAAGCCAAACCAACCTGTCAGCCCAACGCGTGGTGGCACGTCAAAGTGCGCGGTTGCTTTTAGTGTTCCCGGTCTGCAGGCAGAGCCACGCCAGGGCAACTGAACAAGCACGCACCAAAAACTACTGGCACAGCTATTGGGAACCAAACGTCTCAGCAAATGTCGATTCCTGCTCCGTGATCTCGACGCAAGAGGTGTAGGGGTTGGAGGACGGACTTCGGGATGGAAAACCACAAACTTGGGAGGGATTTATTCTACATTATGTACAAGGAGGTGAGCGACAATTAACAGTCGTACAGTCATTACGGGCCGGCAGCAACTCGGACGCTGCGGCCCGCGGCAAGAAGTTCGAGAGAGGTGAATCAGGGAATCAGGGACTGTCCCAGCATGCTCAGGTCTCTCTGGAAGGCTTCTTATAAACCCTTCGAGCACTGCAAGTCACGTCATGTTTGACCAATGGGAGAGTCCGCTCCGATGACGCCACTTTCAGCCAATGGTAGGCGCCCGTGTCGCGGTGTCGCACCTGGCGGCTCTCTGCGGTCTTGCCTCGCAGACTGGCAATGCACTTCTAACGAGGAGAAGGGGAGGGCTGCTCATGCTCCATTGTCGGATGCCCACCTGCTAATCCCGGCGGCGCACGAACTTGTTGGCACGTGAACTTGTTGCCTTAAACTTGTTTGCTCGGCCGCTTCTCTGGAATGCACTTTCCTGCTTCTGCATTCCTCAATTAGCTGTGCTGCCATCCGATGTGGTCTGGGGAACTCGAAGTAATCGCAGGAAACAGCTCCATATCTAACAGCTCGTCCTCGCCCCGGTTGTTCTGAATGGCCGGTGAACACAATTCGCTGGCCATGAGGAACGCTGAAAGAAGCTGCAGGGTACTGGGGTCGAGCCTCGTTTGACAACCCTCGGGATCCTGGACCCTGGAGAACATACGTCAAACAAACCAAACAACACAGCGCTGCACCACGCGTAAGCGCAGGCTCTTCACCCCTGACTCGCCAGGCTATTACTGAGTCAAAATCAACCCTGATCTTTTAGTTCCCCCAATTTTGACCAAACAGTTCCAACCACCCTTCCAAACAGCTATCCATTTCTCCTCGATTGCCCACAAGACCAGACTATTATTGTTGTTGCAAAACAAAAGGGTCGCTGACGATGCAAACAACAAATGAAAACAGCCGACCATAACTTAAGTGGCCTAACTACACGAACAGCATGTTTCCAATCTATCGCAGTGGCGTACTTATCGCACGTATTGGTGCCACAGAACAATCTGGTCAACCTCACAAGTACGTAATCACAAGTGCACCAGCCTTGTGGTCACTAAACAGAACGCGTACTTGCATTGTAGGCAAACTTTTCATTCACGCTTACTCACGTTTCTTTCCTGAAAGTCCTACAGGACACGTGACATAAACGAACAATTAAACTTGCGGGACTTACACACTCCGCAGAACCCTTAAAATAATGCGTCTTAATAACTCGTTCCACGCATACTTATCAGAGAAGTCAGAATACGGCTGCCCTAACACACACAAGCAACCCAGTCATAAATCTGCTTCCTTCCGTCCACACAGGACATGCGCTAATGGAACTAAGAACGCTTCTCAGTGCAAATCATGCACTCACTGAAAATCTACGCGCTTAACCTTACAAAATTCAAAAACACTTAAAAAGAAAGAAGGTTAAATAACACACGCGCTTTACCATAGGCCTCTGAACGATAACCTTGACCCTTGGTTACTCAAACACACACAAAAAAACCTATCTACTTATTAATGAGCATCTCGCGAGACTACATGTTTACATAAACCTCATCTTTCAAATCACGGAGCTTCTCAAACGAAAACACAAACAAAGCTCAAACCTTACACATTGAAAGAAATCCTAGTCTCAAATCGCGAAAAACTTTCCGATGCTCAAAATAAAAAAACAAGACACTCCATTTCTACGGAAGGGCTCTTCGCCTCCCTTTCCAAACGCTTATGTCTGACTCATACTCTGAGCCGTCCTCGCGGTGGTCGCGGCTTGAAAGCTACTCTGGCTGCCGAGAGACAACAAAAGGGCTGACTAACTATCAGCTCCCCCAAGACGTTACGGTCTCCTGCCAATTTGCGTCCTCGCGCCCCGCTTTCAACACAAACTCGATTGACCGCGTCGCTACTCCCCACCTGGTCTCGTCCTGCCACCTTGCGTTTCTTCGAACTGCACGCTGAGCTGTGAAAAGAACTACGGAACGACGAGGAGCTTAACTGCCTCGTGCCCTTTGTCCGCGTCCGTGCAGAACATTCTTCGCGGTCCCCCTTTGACCTGTGGCTCGAACGTTTAGGATGCGTCAACATCGTCAGTGACGACCGCACCTTTCTTCTCCTCGCGCCCTGCCCATTTGGGTTTCTCGCCATTTTTGGCGGCGCTACATTAATTACCGTCTTTCGGTCTTTACCGCGCTTCTTTTTACGGCGCTTTCTCCTTGCACTCGCTTTCATGTCGCCTCGTGCCTCGTGCTGGCCGGTACACATTTCGTCGGCCCGGATCGGTCTCTTACCCGCACAGTCTGAGTGATTTACATTTAAATCTACACTCTCTTTGCCTCGACTGGCGGACAGCTCAACCGACTCTGGCACAATGCAGCAGGCTTTACTCGAGTAAGACAACTCGCACTCTTGCGAACTGCCCTCTACTACATTGCCCAGCTCACGCTGTGAATCGGCACACAGCCCGTCGGTATCGATCGCTGTCTCACGCGCACAGTCCGAATGATTAATAAGTGAATCATCCCTCTCTAGGCTACCTAGACTGGCGGAGAGCCGCACCGATCCCTGAACAATGCAGTTGTATTCTCTTGAGCTACACAGCTCGCAATCCTGAGAATTACCCTCAACTGCATCGCTCAGCTCGCACTTCACTTCTGCACGCACATCTGGCTCTACATGGGTGCTCGCTTCTGTCTGGTCAGCAGTACCCTTTTCTTCGCTAGCAACCTCGCTAACATTACCAGCGACGCACACACGCGGTAACTGTGCCAATTTGTTCGCAGCTGGCCTAGCTGTCTCCACAGTCATCTGTTGGCACAGCACCTCGTCGCTCTCCTTGCGGCCTTTAACGGCCTCTGTTGCCACTAAGGCATCGTTAGCAGCTAGCCTTTTCCCTTCACTTATGAATCTGCAGCCAATCTCACAGGCACTACTCTTCTCGTCGGCTTCTGGCGAAAGTCCGCTAGACACTTCCTCATTCTTTCGCTCTATACTACCTACAGAATTCTCAGACAGCCGTTGTCTCTGTGCCAATAACTGATCACAATGCTGTATCTCTTTGATCAGTGCTGCCTTGTCTCTCTCATACTTTTCCTCTCGCTCACGTTCGCGTTCATTCTCACGTCCGTGACGCTCACACCTAAGAGTAAGTTCTTGAAGCTCCTGCTTCCGTTCATTCTCGCGTTCTTCACGCTGACGCTTACTCCTAAGTTCACGACGCTCTCGCAAACGTACACGACGCTCCCGCTGTCGTGGCTCCTGTATCACCTCCCAAGCAAGCTCAATGCTTTTCTCATCATTGCCACTATCATTAATCGCCTTTATGACAGCTGGTGTTTCCATCCGTTCGTCCGCCTCAACTCCCAAATCGTCGCACACCAACAACAAGTCTAACCTCGTCAACCTTCTAAGATCCATGGCAGCTGCCCCGACAGGTGGTTAAAACTGTTTTCCTTAATTAATTTGTGCAAACACACAATGCAACAAACTCCCGATTCCCAGAACTATCAAAATTGAACACACAACCTTTGAGTCTGGCGAATCATAAGGAAAAAAACCACGCGCTCACTTACGGTTGCAGCACCCTGCCATCCGGTTCATTTGTCCGCTGTTCCCGGTTCCTTCCGGACTCCCTGGGTCGAAGGCTCGCTCCTTCTTCGATACTCCCAGTCTCTTCGGACCTCTTTCGACGAAGGCTCTCTCTTCTTCGCTCTTCCCGGTTCCTTAGGATCTCTCTTGACGAAGGTTTATCCGTAGCGCTGCCACCAGCTGATGCATTCGGAGGCGATCCCACCGCTGCCACCAGATGTAGGGGTTGGAGGACGGACTTCGGGATGGAAAACCACAAACTTGGGAGGGATTCATTCTACATTATGTACAAGGAGGTGAGCGACAATTAACAGTCGTACAGTCATTACGGGCCGGCAGCAACTCGGACGCTGCGGCCCGCGGCAAGAAGTTCGAGAGAGGTGAATCAGGGAATCAGGGACTGTCCCAGCATGCTCAGGTCTCTCTGGAAGGCTTCTTATAAACCCTTCGAGCACTGCAAGTCACGTCATGTTTGACCAATGGGAGAGTCCGCTCCGATGACGCCACTTTCAGCCAATGGTAGGCGCCCGTGTCGCGGTGTCGCACCTGGCGGCTCTCTGCGGTCTTGCCTCGCAGACTGGCAATGCACTTCTAACGAGGAGAAGGGGAGGGCTGCTCATGCTCCATTGTCGGATGCCCACCTGCTAATCCCGGCGGCGCACGAACTTGTTGGCACGTGAACTTGTTGCCTTAAACTTGTTTGCTCGGCCGCTTCTCTGGAATGCACTTTCCTGCTTCTGCATTCCTCAATTAGCTGTGCTGCCATCCGATGTGGTCTGGGGAACTCGAAGTAATCGCAGGAAACAGCTCCATATCTAACAGAGGTCACGGGTCGGGCCACCACTGTGACATCACGGTACGTTCGCTGGCCAAGGCTGGTCGCGTGACGTAATGCTCCCGCCTATATTTTTTTTCCTTCCTCCATGATAAATAGGCACTGACGACATCAAGGCATGTGGCGATGGTGGTAGCTATATATATATATATATATATATATATTCCGCTGCTACTGCAATGCCAACGAGCATAAGTCAGGCACAACTCTATCATACTGTGCTCTCTATGCTGCCGTTCCACAGGTGGCGAGGGAACATTCTCACCCAGTCGCACGAATGTTATCGGGAAAAATAAGCTATACGCTCACCGTTCGGCGGCGAGGCGTTAAGCAAGCGGATTTTGCCGGTCAGCAACGAGCCGTCAGATTCGCCACGGGGGCAACAAGCAACAAGCAACAAGGCAACAAGCAACAAGGCAACAAGGCAACAACCAACAAGGCGGGGGCAACAAGCGTTCCCCGCTCGAAGGGTCATCGCGGGGAACCAACAGATAAACGCATAAAGAGACGACACACTCCACCCATCGAATGGGCTGCCATTGTCGCAGGCTGAACATATTGTAGCCAAATGCCGTCCGGCTGTGGCCGGGCTGAGCGCTTTCACTGGAGTAATACAACCTTCAGTGTCGAAGGAGGCGGAAAAAGGGTGAAGTCCGCTCCAACTTTGTTGTATATACCAGGAAGCGTAACGCCGGAAATCAAAAACATTACACGAAAGGGTCACGACATTGTCGCGATGCTCGAAAACTTGGCGGGTGAATCGCCAATGAAAGTCGGTGACAGTATACCTACAGCACACTTTTAATACTATTGCCGCTTTCGTCATTGTTTCCTCCCGGGAACGCTATACACTTCGTAAGAAAGATAAGCGTTCCTCAAACGCCTAAAATTTCCGTCCGCGAATCGCGTCGTTCCTCACTTTCTTTCTTCTTTTTTTAAATTCTCACCTCTCGCTACGAATTAACAGGTTAGAAAGCGCGCTCTCCAAACGGCAAAAATAACACGAACGAAAATGCAAAATAACCGAAAACGCAGAGAGCGCAGAACGGTCCCGTTGGTGATTCGAGAAGGAAGGAAGGGCCGTGTGCACTGCGCGGCTCTATCTAAACGAGCCGCCGCCTCGTATATAGAACCACCGGAGGAGGAGGAGGAGGGACGACGAATGCGCACCGGTGGGCGCCACGGGTGCGACGTCGTTCGCAAACTCCCGGTGCCCATTGTGCATTCGGCGCATCGCCCCTGCGGCTGCTGGCGCTCCCTCGGTGGCCGCTGCGCGCAGCCCAGCTTTCGGCCAGGTTTCGGAGCCAGAGGCGGCGGGTGGGAGGTTGTCGCCAAATGACGGCGTTCGCGGTGATCGCGACCCCAGATAGGACGCTAATGGATTCGTCAGAGATTGCCTAATGGCACGCGTTCGCTTCTCGCGGGGTCCGGCTAGCAGTCCCGGCCCGAGGCCCCGGCGGGGGCGAAATCGCGGCGCTCGTCGAGGGCCCGAGACGCCGTCTTCCGAGTCACCGCGACCGCGGCGTTACTCGCGCGTGCCTCATCGTCTTCGCTGCACCTTGCACGTCGGCGAGCCTCGCGTCGGGTCTTTGAAAGGGAGTGACTTCCTCGGGAAGGAAAGAATGAGAGATGAGTTTAAAGGTTCCGCTAATCTCATTCGGGCTGTGTCCTCTGGCGTCTTATAGCGCTCGTTTGTGGCAATAAAGAGCGCGGCAGTGATCGCGTGAATCGCTACGCTAAGGAAGAGCGTAGCGAAATGAGCGGAGTGCACCGATGAAGTGTCCCCCTACGTCGTTTTGCGCATGATCGCCCACTTTCCTCGGTGTATTCACTCGCGAATACATTTCTAACTATTGTTTTGTGGTGTGATTTATGGTAAACGAAGTGAAGGCGGGCAACGCACCAGAAAATGATCAAAAGTAGTGGAAACCAATCGCCGGCGTGCTTAGACGCATCTTATTCTTTTCCCTTTTTCTCTCTCGTCTTTTTCTTAGAGGGGCACTAAGAACACGCGTGCTCGAATTTCTGAAGACCTTCGACGTTCCGGTTTCGTCTTGACCCTTCGCTCTTTAATTGTACGTTTGACTATGGCATATTTATTTTACCCTTTCTAGCCTTGAGCTGACACAATTAGCTCCGTTTCTACTGCATCACGACGTCTGTTTGTTTTGTTTTACTTGTTTGTTTCTCACGCTCACAAAGAGCTAATCATATTTTCGCGTGTGAGAAGTGAACTTTGCGACTTTTCATGTGAGAGAAGCGCTGTCCATAAAAATATAAGCCGTTTGTTCGGACATTTTGTACGAATATAAATCAAATTATAAAGCGCGAGCATATATAATTCAGCAATTGCTTTCGCTCGATTCTGCTGCTTTCTATCATCCAATTGCTCACGTACGGCCGACACTGTTGATAACGCGAGAGGAATAAAGCTCGTAGCATTGACCAAAGGTGAAGAGAAATAGGATTAGGGTAGAACTGTTACTTTATCCTTATCAATCATTAAAGCGCATTATGTTTACAGGTGATTGTACCTCTTGACGCGAAACTTTCTTGGCGCAAAAATTCAAAGCAATAATTATGTATATATGTTCTGTTTAGAAACCATTGTTGTTATTATTATTACTAGTAGTACAATAGTATTATTATTATTAGTAGTAGTAGTACAGTGCAATACGAAGGCTAACTTGGAAATTGAAGGCATGCCACTGAAGCAAGATGAAAATATAAGGCATGTTTTATCAGAGGTAGCTATCTAGCTTTTCAAGCGCTGATGTACAGGCGGTACATCGCGTGCCTAATAAACCTAAATTGATCCAGACAGTCCTGATACGATTCACTTCTGTAGCAGCAAAAGAAGCTTGGTTTGAATCACGAGGAAAAAATGGGGCGGATACACCAGAGTGCTTCTTTACCCACGATAACTTGACAATAGCAAATCACACTTTGTTTTTGCGTGCAAGAACAGTAAAATGGGAGCAGAGAATGGGTACAAGTTCGCACGAGTTAAAGCCAGCTGGATTTTTATAAAGAAGGACTAACGCGGGTGTTTGATCCGAGTAATCAAGCTAGCTGATATTGCTAAGATTGTGTAAGCAGCATAGCCTCTAGTTTCTGGGTGATTCCTGATTTTAGAAGTTTCAAAGATGCGTTCGGCCTGAGGTCGCAACATAATTTTACCCTCGTCAACATAAACACAAGAAGCCTCCGAAAGTATTCGAATGAAATTAGAGATAGCAGAAGGGGCTAGCAATTACATTGACGCCTTTGTTCTAACTGCAATATACCACACGCATGTGCCGATATGTTTACGCTGTGTGGTTATCGTTCACATTTCGTGACCCGGCCACGAGGGCGAGGAGGTGGTATAGTGATTTTTGTTCGTGACATGTAAGTTACGTCTGCAGAGTTGATATTTCATTCCTTCATGCGGAATGTATGGCTATAAAAATAAATATTTGAGATGCCGATTTAATCCTTGTTGCTTTATATGGTCCACCACGTAACAGTGTGAGGCGATTCTTGGCGGATGAAATACTGGGAAAACGGGGTTCAGCTATGCAGTTATGCTTAGCTGCAGATTTGCACATAAGTACTTTATGCGTCATGTCTGCTGATGTGTCCGATCACTTATACGTTTTGTTTTCTTGTGGCTTAGAATTGATCATAACTTGCCCGACTAGAGAAGAGTGCTTAAATAACCGAATAGTATTGTCCTACATAGACCACGCTGCATGCGGTGCGTCCATCTGACTGTTCCTTGGCTGCTTGCGTCATAGGTCAGAGGTTAGCCGACCACTGCTTTGTAGCCTGCCACCGTTCGAAGCCTTCTCTAGCTGAAGAACACGACTCAGCTGGGAATGCAGAAATAAATAAAATGGAAATTCAGATCACTAACAGAAAGATATATGACCAGCGCATCTCTCATTTCGACTGGTCTTTTCTGATTGATGCTACTGCAGCCGATAACACATGCGAAAAGTTCTGCAATCAACTTAAACGCTTTGGGCGCCTAAGTACGTGAACTGTAATAAAAAAGTGCAGAAATAATGTTAGCTGGCTTAATGTTGATATTATGCGTGCCATATGGTTTACAGATTGGCACGGGAAGCGCTGCAAACGTGCTCCTAAAAATGAACGAATAAAATCTGAATATAATATGGCAGGAAACAGGGTTGGCGGGCTTTTGCGAACAACGAAATGCCTGTATTTTTTAAATCAATTCAACCAATCACGCAAGTCCCGCGAAAGCATGGTCATTAATAAATAATCTTAGGAAAGGAAGCAACGTGCTTTCTAATCCCATTAACTCATTTCCAGAAGACAAAACAGTGGTTGTTTACGCATTAAACCATTTATTTTCGCGTGCTTCTCAAAACGAGTTGTCCCAATAGGGAAATTATTGTACGTTGCAGGAATCTTTGCCGGCTTCTGCTTTTTTCCCTCGATTATCAACGCCTCACTCAAAAAGGATTATTTTTAGTTTTCGGCAAAATAAATCATCAGGAATAGATGGTATATCCGTAGGCACTCTGCGAATAAACTTCGATGTGCTTTAAAACATCTTGCTTTTTCTAATTAATGACTTTTTAGGAAGCACAGTGATTCCCGAGACTCTGAAAACGGTTATCGTTAAACCGCTGTATAAAGGAGGCAGGAAAGATAAGGTAGCGAATTGTAGACCAATCTCAATTTTTCCTGTACTTTTTCAGATACTCAAAAAATTCCTGTACGAGTGCATGACGCCTTTTTAAACTAAGTTTTCGATTTTGTCGCCCATTCAGTTTGGTTTTGTTGCGGATCGAGGTACCACAGTCCTATTAGAATAATTCTCAGATGAAATATATTCCTAATTTGAAAACAATTTTTTTCACCTGTGCGCTATTTCTAGACAAAGCCGAAGCCTTTGATACAGTGAATCATAACATTCTACTGGCGAAACTAATTCTGACTCAAAGGACCACTTCACAACGCACTGCGAAACTACATGTGTGATCAGTCGCAGATAGTTATGGCCGTCAAGGAAACTGTCAGTAGCAAGCAATGGCTTACAGTCGGTATTCCCCAGGGACTGATTTTATCCCCACTATTGTTTAATATATTCAAAAATGGTCTTCCTCTAGTAATTTCTAAACATACTATCTACCAATATGCGGACGATACGGTAACTTTAACAAAACATTTAAATTATGAAAAGGCTGTGGGCGCTCTGCAAAATACAATACATAGTGTAATGCACCCATTTGCGAAAAATTGTATTAACCTAAATATCGATAAGGCACAGTTAATATGTTTTATAATTTCCTTAATACCACAGCAATAAACATCCCAGTATACTTGCACGATCAGCACTCTGTTTCATGTACGTGTACCCCTGTTAAGTATGTAGAATATGTGTGATATCTAGGTTTATTTTTTTATAGCAGCATCATCTGGCCTATCTGCGTTGTAAACGTAGGAGTGTCGCTTGGTTGCTTTTTAATATAAAAGGTTTCACACCATTACCTGTAAAAAAAAAAACAGTACTGCATGCTCTCGCGTACAGCATATTACGATACGGAATCATCGCATTCGCCTTCTCCGCATTGCGATGTTAAGCGAGAATTGACAGTTCATTAAAAAATATATTGAAAAATGTTGTGTATGGCTGTGGCTACAGGTGTCAGATAAAAATTTCTTCTCGGCATTGGGTTTTCCTTCATTTCAGTCCTTATTCAAGCAAACTGTGGTTCTTCGTAATTTTTGTAATGACCAATTCACAGTGAAATATGTAGCCCCACGACTTTTGAGGGACAACAAGCGTTTTAACGTTCCTCGCTAATTAACTAGGTACGGTGAGGCACGACGATGTGTCTATTTCACAAAAATCTTTGATGATCTGCCTGTCGAATTTTTCTCGCCTAAGTCAAAAAGGGATTTAAAGAAAATGTTTCCATTTGAATTTTCCGTTGCTTTGCTGTGTGGGTGTTTGATTATTTGATGTAATTTGGTTACCTTGACATGTATTTCTGTTTAACTGTGAAAAAAATGTTCACTCTACGTTGGAATAACATGTATTACTTTTTATTTTTTTAAAAATTTTCTTAGTTTGCACAATGTTTTATAGGCGCTATAGTAGCGCCTGTACATACCCTGACCCAGCCGCCCACAGCGAGGAGCTGTGGGAGACTGCCCTGCGCAACTCCGATCTCACCTTACAGGACCGAGTCCTGAGGTGGGCTGAGGAGGTAGCGGAGGCCTACCACGACTGGTAGACGGACGTCTAGCCACATAATGTGGTGAGGGACGCCTGCTGGGACTGGAGTACGTAGACCTCCCCCCCCCCCCCCCCCCGGCCCCTCCCCTTTCTTAAAAGGGGAATAAAGTTCATTCATTCATTCATACCCTGACTTTATCGCTGTTGCCGACGCTGCCGGGCCTAATCACATAAGCCATTCAGGCTTCGACAGGCCCGCCTACCATTTATTTCTTATTGGTGCATAATAACGATTATTATTATTATTATTATTATTATTATTATTATTATTATTATTATTATTATTATTATTACGTGTTCTTGGGGGGTGGGGAGCGAAGTACACGATGCTTGAGCGGCACATGTGTTTATTTTTAGTTTGCCGATGGGCTTATATATTTTATACCACTAAGGGGAATTGGCCAAAATGTGTAAATGGAACCCTACTGTATTTTCCTCTACGCTCACCACTAGCACTGATTCTGACGAACGTCTCCGTCGTTGTTGGTTATCAAAAGTGCTGCCAAAACGTGACGCAAGTTTTCCTTTGTCTTTTTTTTTGCTTGTTTGCACTTGTGCTCGAGCGTACACGTGTGGACACGCAGGCAGGTCTGTATTCACGACCGAAGTGACGGACAGACTGCACAAAAGCAGAGAGAGAGAGAGAGAGAGAGACCTTCAGGGAAGTGCGCTGCCGTGCGGGATGCAAATGTTTTCAGGCAGAGTGGAAATGGCCTCCAGGTGGACGGCGGTGAGCCTGACGCCCAAGTTTACATGCAGACGCTTTGGCTTTGTCGAACGCGTTTGGTATGCGAAAGGGGGCCCATTTATCACTGCTGCTAATGGTATGTTGTGGTTTTGCCCTGCCCCATTGTGCTCTCTCTCTCTCTCTTCCTTTTCTTCTTCTTTCGCTCTTGGCACTTTTACTATGTCTCTAGGGGACAACGTGTGATCGCTGAATTCGCTGAGCCCTTTCTTTTTACCCCAGTGATCGGAAATCCCACGCCGTGAAATATGTTATCCCTTCTTTCGAGGGAAAAAAAGAAGAGCTTCTTGCCTCTTCGCTTCGTTTATTTTTTTTATTCCTAAAACACAAAGTGACTTTGGGAGCGACGGCCAGAAGATGCTGCTGCGCGTATTTGGGAGCGAACCTTTGGGAATCGTTACTTGACCTGGCAGCGGTGCAAAGCTGACGGTGAAGGATGAATGTCTGGAAGAATGGATTCATAGTCCCTGAAGTGCAAGAGAGGCTATAGGATATATAGCTTATGCGGTTTAGTAACATTTACTCCATCTGGTCAACCGTGGTTCGTACACCTGCTGTATAACAGTTACAACAGGTTGGTCGGTGTTCTGCAAAGTTCGCAAAAGCTGACACGACACTTACGGGAGCGAGCTACCCAACGGTATTTCGGAGAAACTTTTACGTGATGAAGCTGCTATGCAGTGCGTGGTAAGTCATAAACGCAAAAAAATTACCGAAGAACTCATCTCACGATGGCTGTCAATGGTAATGCGATTAGCATTCGATAAATGTAGCGACACACCACATTTTTGAAGTCACGTTTATTTTAAATCTATATTGGTCATTCTGAGACTTGCGCTGCTTCGTCTATATGCGACATACTCCGGTATCGTTCCAATTTGCTATGACGCTCGCTTGCCAAGGTCGCTCGTGAGCACTGCGGCATGAAGACGACTGTATGACGACAATGAGGTGAAGATTCTTGAATGATGACGACGGTAAAATGTCGACGACTTGAAGACAACGGGATGGCGACGATCGTATGGCAGTAACCGGATGATGAAGCTGGAATGCCGACGATGGTGCGACCACGATGGTGTGACAACCGATGCTTTATAGCGACTGTGTGAAGACGACGCAATGACGACTATGACTTGACAATGGCAACATAATTCGATTGAACGCTGACAGCATGATTACGATAGAATGACGAAGGAAAAATGACGTCGGCGGACTGACGAAGGGGGTTTGACGACAATGCATGGATGACGTTACTGAAGGGACGATGAAGACGATGGTAAAACGACCGTGTTACGACGATGGCGCGAGGTGAGTCAAATGTCGAAGTTAGCATGAAGACGATGTAATGAGCACAACGGCATCACGACCTTGGTAAGGCAGCGCAGCAACAAATGCATGACGACTTCGTAGTGACGAATGGCACGGCAACGGTTTGCCATCGGTGACATGTCGGTGACGTGTCTTGCGTTACGAGTGTATGACGCCAGGGGCCTGACCATGGTGGCCGGACGAAAGAGTGACAAAGCTGAAATGACGACGATGAAACGACCACGACGGCGTCACGACCACGAGCCCATACCTAGTGTGACCCAACGGGGAAGACAACTTGGACCGCTGTGTCCTCGTAAGAGGACGGACGGATGGACGGATGAACGGACGGACAGATGGACAGACGGACAGACAGACAGACAGACAGACAGACAGACAGACAGACAGACAGACAGACAGACAGACAGACAGACATACATACATACATACATACATACATACATACATACATACATACATACATACATACATACATACATACATACATACATACATACATACATACATACATACATACATACATACATACATACATACATACATACATACATACATACATACATACATACATACATACAGACAGACAGACAGACAGACAGACAGACAGACAGACAGACAGACAGACAGACAGACGGACGGACGGACGGACGGACGGACTCAAGACGGCTGAAGTAGGCAATGAGTGCTAATCACATTAATATGAATGCCACTACGCTCTTTAGAGAGCAGCAGCTCGCTGTTATTTCATTTAATCGAAAGTCGACGAGGTGACACGAAGGCTCACCCATCATAGTGTCTGAGGCGTTCCTCTGCTGAGCTGGCTGCTACAAGGTTCGGCTGCTGCGTTACCTGCCGCACCCCGATCGAGGCCGACTTAAATGCAGCGCCATAGCTGACAGGTTGTGGTGACTGCAGGAAAGTGCCTCCGGCTTAGGATCATGGATCACTGACTCTCAATACGCGGATCTACAGAGGACAAAGGGTGACAGCAAGAGTGAGATAGCGATATAGAGAAAAGAGGAATAAAAAAAAAACGAAAAAGAAAGAGCATCACAGCATGCGCCGTATGCGTGAACTCGAAAGATTAGTGCAACGTGACAGATTGAACGGGCTGGGTCGCCGTCAAACGAGAGAAATGCGCAAAAAAGGAAACACGAGCGGGTGTCAGATGCGTAGGCGCTAGAAACCTTTGTCGTAAGGCCATCCGCCACGACATCCACATGATCCGCATATTTAGAGCCTGTCAGAAGTGTCTCCCGCTGCTCGCAGCACTAGAGCAGGAATGGCCTGGACTGGCCAAACTCGAAGCTAGGCGTCCGTCCGGCGCATATAGTGCGTGAATGCTGCGCAAGACCCCATTTAGGGCGGTAGTCGCAGCTTATACAGCGGCCCACGCAGGCCCCTTGATGCCTCCGGAACACGGTGACATGTCTCGCGTTCCAAAGTCGAAGCTATAGCATCCGGCTATTCGCCGGTGTCACGTTGCGCGCGTGGTTATGAGAGAACTGCGTCTTGGCGGCGAAGCGAAAACTGAATGTCGCGGCCTCTTGTGTTTCCGCCCGGCTTCCTTCTATTTTGTGTGGCATGGAGGTTGTGTCTAACGTGATACCTTCACTGTTGTTTGTGTTTGGGTCAATTGCGACAGCGCTTGTAGACAGCCAGTGCGGGCTTAAGCTGGAAGTAATACGGCCCGTCGGCGTTTCGTGATGTATGCTTGGGAGCCCGATGTGTCTAAGCATTATTGTACACCCGTCTCCTGAAGTTTGTCGGCATGGTAACGTGACTGAACTCGGATCTTCGCAGTCATTGCATCAGCTACTACTTGTGTCACGGCAGATTGGCATAAGTACAGCCATATACTGCAATATATCACCACCAGCATTGACGTACCACATGCTTCTTGTATGTTATTTGACCTTTCTTAGAGGTGTTCATCCTCCGGCATCCTCGATTATGTTTCTGATACCCTGACACCAATTCTATCACTCTCATGATTGTATCGCGCTTAGTATTACACTGATGGAAGAAATGAAGAACGAACATAAAATAAAAAAAGTAGAGGAACGGGGTTCAAACTACCATCCCGTCTAATACTGAATGGGGAGGGGGGGGCGGTATGGTGGAGAGGAAGTGAAATATAACATATGGCAAAGTGATGACATGTGATGATGCGGTGGGCCGAAACAGCGACGTTCACTTACACCCGTTGGTCCTGGCAAATTCGACCTCAGCTTCGATGAGAGTGACGGACGGAGTACTTACGCGCTTCTTTTTCTTCTGATATATCACAAAAGCTTCGCATGTTTCTCGCTCTGCTTTCATTGTCGCGGTGCCAATGCCTGTGGCTCTATTTAATAGGCCGCCTGTTATCTGCTTCACATTACAGAACTATATTCCATCTGCCAGCTTCATAGTTAGGCGTGAATGTTGCGGACGTAGACAAACATGGTTGCCCGAACACTGCCTTTATTCTTCGTCTGCCTCTTTGTCCACTATTGCACCGCGCCCTCTATTGTGCGGTTCGTCACACGCTTCCCCCTCCTGTCGAGAGATCTTGCTTAGCATGTTTAGGCACGGGAATGTTCCCGTTTGTAGCTGTCGCCATGCTACGGCGTCTTCTCTGTTTAGTTGTTTGTGAGGGGGCGGGTATTTTCGTCTGATGCCTCTGTAGTAGTTTAGTATCTCTGAATAGCTTTGGGCTACCGGCTCGGGTTCCTCAGCGGGGTCGGGAATGTTGGATGCTCGGTTTGTTGCGTGCCCTCGAGCTATCCTATCGGCCTCCTGATTTCCCGTAATGTCGGTATGTCCCGGCACCCAAACTATCGTGTGTTTGGCCTGGTTGTTGACGGTTTTGCCACTTGAGCGGAGGATGCGGAGCGCGCTGTGGCTGATTTGCCGTTTAGGTAGTTGCGGCATGCTGCTTGTGAATCTGTGAGTATGGTTAAGGACCTGTTGGATCGGTAGCCCTCCGCTGCCGCTAGAGCCACGGCTGCCTCTTCGGCCTCAACTACCGTACAGTTCCGAATTGATGCGCTGGTGATTTCTTTTAGGTCCGAGTTGATCACCGTTGCGACTTTGCTTTTCTTGTGGTTTTTGTCCCGAGTGTAGGTAGCGGCGTCTACGTACACTGTGTCATGTCTAGTTGCCAGTGTTCTTTGTACATACTCTGCTCTTGCTTGTCTTCGTGCCATGTGTAGGTTCGGGTCCATATTGCTGGGTATCGGTGCTACTTTGATGGTGTTTCTGTATTCATCCGGTATCGTCTCCGTGCTTTGTGTCTCCTTTATGGTAGCTTCACCGCCGTATCTGCTCAGGAGTCTTCTGCCCGTTGCCGATAGCCTTAGTCTTTGCATTCGCGCGATTATCTGCGCAAATGCAAGATCTACCCCACGCAGTACGAGAGCAAGTGCCCATGGTGTGGAGACAAACCAACCCTATACCACACCACATGGGCTTGCCAGAAAACAGAAGGGCTAGCCATAATAAAAAACCCGAGTGCGGAACAGTTGGAGAGGATGCTATCCAGCGACATCCTGAAAGTCCAACAAGGACTAGTAAGGCGTGCACGCAGGGCAGCTACCCTCAGCGGAGCCCTGGACTAGGGGAACCGACCCTGGAGAGAAGATGGAAGACTCCATCTGATGCCGCAAAAATCACGGCAAAATAGAGCAAATAAACGTTTTCCATCATCATCATCATCATCCTGTCGAGAGAGTCGTAGGTACAAGGGCGGCTGCATACTTCTCCCTCTGCTCCCATATTCCGTTGCCTAAATGTTTTACTTTTACGCGTGTTATTCAATCATAAGCTTTCACTACTTATGTTTCGTCTTATAAATACCGAGTTTAATATTCCAGGTTTTACTCGCTCTAGCCTCACCAGTCATAACAACGCAAGATTTTCAGCAGAACTCAATCTTCTCCTTCCAAAAGCAAGAACTAATTATGGGAAATTTACCGTCGCGTTTTCAGGCATTTGTTTGGAATTCAATACCATCTGATATGAAGTCATCTACATTATTATCATCCAAACGTAGAACGAAGGAGCATTTCATGAATACTTTGTCTGACGCATAGTATAATTTAACAAACCTAGAATTAATTAGATTTTGTTCCGCTTTACCATTATGCAATGCGCAGTTTAATTACCGAGTTACTGAATTTTGCCTACAATTGATACTTCTCGTGGTTAGCTTTACGGGCCATTTATCCTCGTATGAATTTCTGCAAGTTATTTTTAAGATTTCTTCAATTATTTTTCTTCTTTTTAACTGTGTGATTATACTTGTGATATTTTTAATAGATTTTTTTTTCTCTCTCCTACTGCTTATTTCCGATAATATATATATATATATATATATATATATATATATATATATATATATATATATATATATATATATATATATATATATATATATATATATATATATATATATATATATATATATATATATATATATATATATATATATATATATATATATATATATATATATATATATATATATATATAAGTTCAGCGTGCGTGCACCTGCATGCGTGGGCAGAGCAAATGTTACGACACTTACGGCAGTTCGCTAGCTTTCTTATACCCTCCACCATCCAGGAATTCTCCCCCTCCTCTGCACCCACTGCAGAGGGCCTCGTCAGGACACGTCGGGGCAACCCAGACGGAGTGGCGCGCGGGGAGCCCGCCCCTTGGCATTCGCCGTGTTTGTGCGAGGGGAGTACGCGCATTCTGCGCATGCTTCCCTCGCACACGCACGGCGTTCGAGTCTGTTCATGTTGACGAGCGTGACAGTTCGGCACGCCGAGTCCCATGAGTTTGCAATTCGTTCCATTCATTGCTGCGCAAAGTGAACCGTAACACAGCAGCCTACTTTCGATCATCCTTGCATTGATAGATTATACCGTGGAGAATCAAAAACCTGCTTTTCTTTAGACGTAAGGACCTTTTCTTTAATAGATGTGAAGCATGAAAGGTTTGGCGAGAGAAACTGGCGGGCTATTCGGAGCTCTTAGCTGAAAAAAAAGGAAACAGATAATCAGCATACAGAACTTTCAAACGGCCATAACGAAATGTCAAAACATTAATAGAGCAAGTCCGTGGGTCTTGTAGAAAATAGAGTACTCAATAATGAATTATGTTAGATTATATTCTTTGCCGTGAATAACGTGTAGTTGTCGATATTTCTCGCTGTATGCAAAAACAAACCAACTAACTAATAAAATACAGATTCCAAAAAGAAAAAAAGAACGAGAGCTTACTCACAAGCTTTTCTTGCGTAAGGGATGCGAATAAATGAAGAAAAAAAGTTTCTGGAATATTTGATACATGGAGCCCATCAGAAAACAGGCAACAAGAGGGAATTGATTCTGCTATGAAAACAGAACAAAGACAGCGGTAAATCTTTAAAGAAAGCTATTACAGCAATATTCGTTGTCTGATGTTTTTTTGTTACCTCCTATATGAATTAAGAGGAGTAGCCGGCACCATCTAAGAGGCACCAACATCTCCTACCACATAGTTAATAAAAAACAGTATTAACAGCATAAGCACTCTTATTTTCCGCACAGAATAAGCTATTGATTTTAAGCAACTACAGGCTACGACATTTTGCTGGAACCAACCCCTAGCGTCTTCCTCTTACTACACGTACTTTTCTTTTTCATGCGAATAATGCACGACACTTCAGACTACTCGAATGGAAGAATAGCTTTCTTGCGCGCAAACAGAAGGAGGGCGTGGACATGAACACGCGTCTCGTGATAACGGCCGGTTTCCTGTTTTATTAAAAAAAAAGCAGATATCCAGATGTGAAAAAATAAACGATAACATTTCCGAAGAACTCTTATTCTTCATCTCTCTTTCTTAGCTCGCCCTCACGAACGCTTTCCGGGTCCCCAATGCGCACCCTGTTATTACGCGTTTGCATCAACACAATGCAAGTTATTACGATCGGTCAGCATCGACAACTTAATATTTCAATATTATTTCGTTTTTCGCGGAGTCCCTTTATCTCTACCGTGAGCCGGCGAGAGAGAAAAAATTTCTACTCTTCTTCGTCTTTGTATGACGGTTATTGTGTAATAAATGAATAAAGTAATGGTAACGTGGGTCAGGTCGGATAATCCCGCCAGAAAGGTCGCGTCCGCCATTAGTGCATCGCTTTCGCATGAGAAGGCCGTCGAACTAAGCTTTGCTAGTTCTTTTTATAGCAATGCAATTACGATCCACCCCTAATTCACCACTTAAATCATCAGAGCTGGCCGCATGTTTCCGGAACCGAGCAATCTGATACCGTTGGTCCGACGAATTAAAAGCAGCAGTCAGCATACCGGCGCTTCTACTTCCATATTTGCGACTAAAGGGCAGGAATTGATGAAATTAGAAAGTGTCGTTAGCAACAAATCATTTATTAGAATGAGGATAAAATAAGAATGAAATGAGAACTGTAACGAAGAAGACGCCTTGAGCAACTTGTACAAATGCGTTGAGTTCTGCGTTAGGATGCAAATCAAGAAAAAATACATATATATTTGCGACGTGCGGTGCTCAGGAGAGGTTAAGGTGAAGTGGGACATTTCCCGTGCGGGAGCCTGCCCGAACGTAGTGTAGCAGCCTTGTAATGAAATCCACTAATACGGCAGGCGGCTGAAGACAGGCATTATGAGCTCCTTAGACGTCCAAAGTATACATAGGGGCATATAGACGTACTTGAGCGCAGAATACTTTACTTTCTACTTCGTTTCCACAGAGCTCCGTCCTCCCACTCCTCTTTTTTTATTTTGTGAAACAGAAAGTGTTTTTGTGGACGCAAAGTTGGAGAATCGGTTCCTGCTCGTTAAAGGCAGAGCCGCTTCACTGAGAACCGGAGAGCTAGCGCGAAGTCATTCCTCTGGAATGTTACTGCCGTTGTTCAGGATCGAGGGTGACGGAGAAAAGAGGCATCAAAACACACAGACGTGTTCAGAAAGTAAATTGTCGTACAAGACTGAGGCAGTCTACGTTCCTGGCTAAAGAGCGTGACCCGTTGGAAATACTAAAACTCATTTATGCGCTATTGAAATCGGGTCTGAATGCTGGCCCACAGTAATGACCTGTGGCGCACACATCGGTCTGTGATGACAGTGTGCGTCGCGACTCGTGAAGTACCTATGGATGCGAGATAGGCGCGAGAGAAGGAGATTAAAAGCCTGCATATATATATATATATATATATATATATATATATATATATATATATATATATATATATATATATATATATATATATATATATATATGTGTGTGTGTGTGTGTGTGTGTGTGTGTGTGTGTGTGTGTGTGTGTGTGTGTGTGTGTGTGTGTGTGTGTGTGTGTGTGTGTGTACTGAACTTTGTGTGCATGATAAAGAAACTGAGGTGGTCACAATTAATCCGCAGTCCTCCGCTACGGTGTCCTCTAAAGTCCCCCGTGTTTAATTCAGATGTTAAAATAAATAAATAAGTAAATAAATAAATAAATAAAGTCAGTATCGCCAACAATGATAGTCGGAAGCTTCTGGAGGCTGTGGCGTCGCTGCTTATATACAGCGGCGCCTCGGTTCACGAACCTGATTCGTTCCGCGACACTGGTTGCGAACCGAAATGTTCGTAAACCGAAGCAAGTCGTATCATACGGGAAACAATGTAATTGGGGTTACTCCGCTCAGACTCTGGGGAATTGAGCAGAAGTTATTTAAACGCAAATTTATGAACAGTGTACTGTTCCTTACTTATGAAGAGAGACAATAAACGCTGACACTTTTCTGATGCGATGCCTGGTGGGTTGATAGGTGGCAGGAAGGTATTGGTAGTAGGGACAGTCACTTCCAGAAAAAATAAAGGGAGCATCTTTTTAGGGGATTCCTTCACTCTTCTTTGTCCGCTAGCGGCAGGTAAATTCTGGCGTAAAATCTGTCGAATGTGATTTGTCGTTGCCTGCGTTTCACAACCCTCCGAAAATGATAGATCGTGTTGTGGATCATCATGCTGAACACTGCTTATTTGTTCACTCGTGAGCTGGCGATTCTAAAAGAAGTGCTGGCAGCCTTCGTAGTACTATTATAGCTTTTCCCTTGAACTGGTGCATCAAGAACCAATCTTATACTTTAAGCGAAACGAAATTCAAGTTATAATTAAATCAGTTCTTATTTTTCAGTGAATAAACGACGCCATACGAGTGTCACACAATGTTCGTGAATCGTCGCAAATTTTTTTCGAAAGCCGCGGTTCGTGAATGGAATTGTTGATGAATTAACAGAATGTTCGTAAACCGAGGTACCACCCCGGAGCCTTCATTTTTGCAGCCTCAAGTTTATTCACTCTACTCCTTTGTGTTGTAGCCTGTCGGGCACTATTCCAATTATTATGCGGTGCATATTTCAATCACTCAATTCAGCCCTTGAACGCGGCCGCGCAGCCACCATTGAGGGTATGAGCCATTGTTCATTGCTGCGCGTCTCATATGTGGGTCTATTCTCTTTTAAGTTTGCCATGTTTGTTATTAAGTTGCTTCTATTTTTATGCGTTGCATATTGCAATCACTGAGTTCAGCCCTTGGGCGCGGCCGGGCAGCCGCCATTGACCTCTAGCGCAACCACGTGACGTGACGTCACGACAGCCGGTGGAAAAGCTGGGCCCCAACTCGCGCAATATGCAACGCATTCTTGGCTTAACCAAGCTAAGCCTGGCCATTTTCTCTTTTTCTTTACGCAGTATTCTTGCTCCGACTTCTCCTTTGCTCAACCAGCCCATTCCGTCTTTTGAAATCATGGCTCGCATTTGCATTCTTAGCGAGATTAAAATCGAAATCGAATTTTTCAAACCTATCATTGAAATATATTCTCGTTGGCGTCACCCAGATTCTGCAGCGCGAACGTTGTTCCACAACAGTAAAGTTGTTCTTGTAAACTTATGGAGCCGGGCCTGGAGGTTGGGGGGGGGGGGGTGTAACAGCACGCCATTGCAGCTGAATCACCACGGCGATTAGAAGGCGGCGGCCAGTTGTGTGCACACGTACACGGATTTATTTTCACCTCAGAGTCGCAGAAAATCGCAGACAGGAAATGCAAGACAGCCCCGTACTCTTTTGTCGCCAACCACATTCACCGAATGCTCTGAGTTTATCAATCGCTGTTAACCGCGACACGAGCTCTTCACGGTTCTTTCTTCGCTTTCTTGAAGGTCTAGTGCACACACCGAGCAACAACACGCAATAGTCTAGTTAGACATTTAGGCGGTGGATTTTTCTCAACGCTACCAGCAGCAGCGTACAAGGAGTTTACACATTTGCAAGTTAAAAGCACGCGAACTTCGCGTTAGACGCACGTTCGCTTGGCGGGCTGCGCTCCTTGTGCACACGCCCTTCCGAGCGCCGGCCGATGGCAACAACAGGGCTGGCGTGCGCGCACGGCGGCGGGAGGATGGATGGCCGACGGCGGGCAGAGGCGGCCCAAGGCAAACAGGCGCGCGCATCACGGCAGCCACCGCCGCCGACTCAGGGTCGCTGCCACCGGGGCACGCTATAGCGAGGGGGCATGACAACCAGCGGTGCGCAGTGGACGCGCAGTGCACTGCCGTGTCATGGCAACTGCAGTCGTGGAGCACGACCACGTGAGGTATAGAGAAAGCCGGAAAGGGAAAGACAGGAAGCTTAAACAAGCCTCGGTGCGGTTGGCTACCCTACACTTCATCATCATCATCAGCAGCAGCCTGTTTACACCCACTGCAGGGCAAAGGCCTCTCCCATATTTCTCCAACAACCCCGGTCATGTACTAATTGTGGCCATGCCGTCCCTGCAAACTTCTTAATCTCATCCGCCCACCTAACTTTCTGCCGCCCCCTGCTACGCTTCCCTTCCCTTGGAATCCAGTCCGTAACCCTTAATGACCATCGGTTATCTTCCCTCCTCATTACATGTCCGGCCCATGCCCATTTTTTTTTCTTGATTTCAACTAAGATCTCATTAACTCGCGTTTGTTCCCTCACCCAATCTGCTCTTTTCTTATCCCTTAACGTTACACCTATCATGCTTCTTTCCGTAGCTCGTTGCGTCGTCCTCAATTTGAGTAGAACCCTTTTCGTAAGCCTCCAGGTTTCTGCCCCGTAGGTGAGTACTGGTAAGACACAGCTATTATACTCTTTTCTCTTGAGGGATAATGGCAACCTGCTGTTCATGATCTGAGAATGCCTGCCAAACGCACCCCAGACCATTCTTATTCTTCTGATTATTTCCGTCTCATGATCCGCATCCGCAGTCACTACCTGCCCTAAGTAGATGTATTCCGTTACGACTTCCAGTGCCTCGCTGCCTATTGTAACCTGCACCCTACACTTGGGTCAGGAGAAAAGAGGGAGGCATAGATGAGAAAAAGGCACGATGCGAAATATATTAAAGGAGGTGGTCAGTGGGATCGCACTCGTGGAGGAATGCCTACTAGCTGTCGGTCCAGCGCTCGTATACGCTCCAGTCGGCTTCAAGAAGCCACGTGAGGCAAGAAATTACAGCCATTGGTGGGTCTTTGTCCCGGAGAAACGGACGTTGTATGAAAGGCGCCGTATAGCGTTAGGCAGCACGAGGTAGAGAGAGAGAGGGAGAGAGCAAAAGGAAAAGAATGGGCCAAAAAATTACCCAGGAAAAGACCGGCCAGGAGTCGAAGTGGTGACTTCTACTGGTGCTCGATAGAAGAACGCTGTAGGCACTGCGTGAGCCACAGTGGCTGCTCCCGGTGAAAGGACGCAGCCAACACGGAAGGACGCAGCCAACACGGGCACTGTACATCTTTAAGGTATAATTGAATTCTAGGGCTTTACGTGCCAACAACGCGATATGATTATAAGGCGTGCCTTAGTGGATGACTCGGTAAAAATTTTCACCACCAGGGATTCTTCAATGTGCACGTAAACGGCCGTGAAACCTGCGATTTCGTGCTTGGCAGCGCAACGCCATCGACACGAAGCTACTGCGGCGGGTATTTTCAAGGTCGGAAGCCAACGCCAACTTAAAAGCAGAATTTGCTAAGTGGCATATTTTTGTTTAATTTGACGTGCAATTTAATTACGAACATTTTACAGCAATAAAGTCACAGTTCCGCCCGAAAGGCGACGCATCGATTGCGATATCAAATTAGCAGATAGCTATACGAAGTAAGGATAGTAGTTTTGTCGGCCGAATAAGCTTGTGAACATTCGCTTGCTGACTACCTTAACAAGCACGGTGTCACGCACGCACAACCAAACGTGAACACATCTTACTCGATGACCGCGCATACTCGCTGTCAAAACGCTGGAGGGAGAGAGCGCGGCAGCAGAAGCGAACGAATTGACCATCGTGCTGCCTCTCACTTCAACGCGGATTAAGCTGCGAGAACAGAGCCGGCATGAGCACTCGGTGCACCTAGAGTCTCTACTAATCGCAGATCGCGTTCAAGATAGGGCCCGGGCGACCATGCACGGCCGCTTGGTCGCACGCAGTGGCCGTCGGAGTAGAACGCCTACCCTGCTCTCTCCCCTCCCCCGGTGCCTTGCGCGCGACGAAAGACGGCGCGCTTCCTCCCCGCTTTCCTCCCTTGCACACGCGATATTGAGCTACCATCGTCGGCTCGCCCTCGCAGGCCTTCATTCGCAGATACAGCATACGGCGCGTGGCGACGATGTTATCATACTTGAACTTTATACGAAACATTACGGCGACGCCGAAGAAGACGCCTGGTGTGTCCTATAATTGCTATCGCAAGAAACATATGTTACTGCGTTGTTTATTTCAACAGACATAGCAAAACTATACTACAGCTATAGTACATAGTAACAATACTATAACGATAGCGATAGGGGAAAAATGATTTTTTGAATAAACTGTTTCGACACGAGTATTCATTCGGTCTCATAGAATGAGAACGCGCTGGGCGACGGCTGTAGCGTTCTACATAAATAATGTTTTCACCACCCTCCCCTAATGTTCTATATGCAAAGTTTTGACTTTTTCTATTTGGTGGCGATAAATTATTCTACGTTCCTGTTTCATGTGGTGGTTAGTAATATCCTAATGGTTTTTTAGATTTCCTCACACAACTCCTCTCAACATCACACAACTCCGATAGCAGTTCTGGAGTCCTGCTTCTAGTAATATTCTTTGTAATAACTTATGTTTAATAAAAACATAGGTCTAACATTCTCATTCTGTCTCGGTACTTCCTTGATTGTGTTTCGAGGTTCGCGGCCTGTGCAGGAGTGCTTATGAATGTGTTACATGGATAGGAATGCAACAAATATTCTTTTGCATACTCTCGATTGTACTGATTGCTCAAAAATAATTTGTTACATTTTGGTAAATTTAAATTGTATTGGCGACTATCAAGGGAATTTTGATGGCCGCCGCTGCTGTGAGGTTTCAACACGAAAAAAAAATATTGTAATTTTGTTTTATGTCCTCTGTTTTAATAATCTGAGGACCTTGCGACAGGAACACGTGGTAAACGAAGTTGCCTCTAATGCAGCCAGTGTAGTGCCAACAAACGCTGAAATCTCGCACAGCAGCAAGAAATCAACTTTCTTTAACCGAAAAGCACGAATGAAGAATCACTGACGCGTTTGTTCGGTTTCATTTTGGAACTCTATTGTTTTTGTCTAACGGTGCACCACTTTTACGCTCAAGGTAAGTGTCGCATGTTTTTAAAGTTTCTGTTTTTATCGCATTATAAAGCTCTCAGTTAGTTTTTAAAAATTTTTGAGCCTGCAAGGGGAGGAGCTTCAGGCACGATAAATTATTCACATGTTCATAAATTGACCGAGTTCGAAACTTCGCGAAGCTTTTATGCCTCAAGTGCGGGACACAGAAAAGGCATTAGTCAACTGACTCTTTTAAATTTGCCTGATACAAAGACAAAATAAAGTAATAAAGATTTTGTAATATAATGAAGAGACGAGATGTATCTCTTATACCTTAACGTCACTCTAGACTTAGTATCAAAGCCTGTCGTTTCGGGGCGACGAATTTGGTCACTTACTGGTGCTGAAAACTTTGTAACCTTTGTCCATTACACTAACATGCTTCACATGTAGCGCAATTTTCGAGCCACTGTTCTTATTTTCGCTTTTTCACTGAGGCGAGAGATATACAGCATTTTGAAATTGAAGTTATCTTGCCAGCCTAAAATGTTGCCGTAGATTAATGAGCCATTGATAATAGAACAACCAATGTGCGTTACACTAATGGGCTGTAACATTATTCTTCTCATTCTATCGCTCGCAGTACCCATGCACGTTATTACGCACCATTACAACTTCAAGATCGATATAAAAAAAAAAAAACGTACAAGGCATAAAATCGCGGAAGGTGTGGCCAATCCTAATATAGCATAGCTTTATTGGCCAGGTCATCTGAAACAGCCTTTAACTTTTCGGCTTGCTGGTAGTGTGTCTCAGAAAAGCACAATAATGTTATAGGACAACGTGAATATCACAAATTGTTGTGTACTGATAGCCAATATAGCCTCGGCTTGCTCAGCAGCAGACTGTATTTTCAGCGCAATGTCTATTTTCTAGTCATTTTTGCGTTGCGCCGGACCTTGTAGAGCGGACTTTTATTTACTGATGTTTATTGCATTTTATACGTTATACTTAATGCTTAATTAACCTTAATTAATGTTCGTATAGTAACGCACATAGTAACACACACACACACACACACACACACACACACAAACACACACACACACACACACACGCACACACACACACACACACACGCACACACACACACACTCCTCGTTCACGTCGTCCGCATCCGCGGACGAGGATCGGCGCGCGAGATCTCGAGCCAAACTGGGAGCCGACGCGTTGCCAGGCATAGCCGCGTGAGCGGGGGTCTACACGAGGGTTTTCAAGCCGCTTAGGGGGCGCCGAGTGAGAAATTGTCGATGGCCTGCTTGCTATCGCTGATGACGGTATTCGCTTCCGCATGCATGACCATGACAATCGCGGCTTCGTCCGCTTCCATCACTCGGCCAGCCGTGATTGTTGTCTGTTCTATCAATCCTCCCTTGTGATCCGCTACCAGCGCGATCATGAGGTCGCCGCGAAGGTGTCTCGCTGCGTCTGTGTAGACCACTCCATCTTGCGAGCCGTAGCGTCGCCAAATGGCTTCACTACGGGCCTGCCGACTGCCCTGATGGAACTCGGGGTCCATGTAGCGGGGTAGAGGTGGGGCATAAATATGCCCCCTGACCTTTCGCGGAATCTTCATGTACTCTGTAACCTCGGGGATCGCCTCGAGACTGAGCCTCCGGAGGCCTGCGCGGCCAGCCCGGGTTAGCGAGAGACGATGAACTTGGGCTGTGTGGTGAGCATCTAAGAGCTCCTCGATCGTGTTTTGCATACCTAAGGCCTCTAGCCTTGCGGTGGCCGCGTGGTCCGGAAGGCCCAGGGCTGCCTTTGTGGTTCTTCTGATCATCGTGTTTAATTTAGTTAAGTCCGTGGCTGCGAGTTTGACATATGGTGTCGAGTACATGGTTCTGCCGGTAATGTATGCCTGCACAAGTCGAAGCAGCTCGCCCTCGGCCATGCCGTGGTGCCGATTAGCCACCCGGCGAATGAGCTGTAGTGTGTAATTGGTCGCCCTCTGGAGTTTCTTTAACATGAGCCCGCACCGCAACGTGTTCTGAAAGTCTAGCCATAATATCTTGATACTTGGGCGCTCCGAGATGGTAAGTCCTCCGAACTTAAGTTCGAGGAAGCGCCTCCACCGTGGTATTCCCCCGGGACAGCTACTTCTGCCGGGCTTGATCAGGAGGTATTCATATTTTTCCAGTGAGCACGTCAGGCCCCTTGACTGTGCATATGTTTGTACGACGTCGATGCCGCGTTGCATGATCTCTTGAAGAGTTTGTGGACAAAATTACTAAAACTATTTCCATTCACGCGGTAATGGGAGCTTGACTACTTCGTCATCCGACCCTCGTCATGTCGTCGTCGTCATACGGCATCATTCATTCTTCGTCATCCTATCGTAATCGTGCCGTCGTCATTCCGTCGCGATTATGCAGCCGTTGTCATGCCGCTGCGGTAGTGCCATCATCGTCATTCAAGCTTCATCACACAGTCGTTGTCATCCCATTGTCATCACGCTGTAGTCGTCACGCTGTCGCCGGTATATCATGGTTATCATTTCAGAATAATCTCATCGTCGTTGCGCTGCAATCGTCATACCGCCTTTGTCATTCCACCGACTTCTTTCTTTCTTCGTCGCTTCATCGTCGTCGTCATACAGTCGTCTTGCGTCATGTTCATGGGCGACTTTTGCAAGCGGGAGCCATTACAAAGTGGGCCCATAGCGGAGACAGTGGTGTCGCATGTAGCCGAAGCAAGCGTATTCTCAGAATGACCACTACTGATTTTAAAAGACGTGGTTTCATCAATACAGTGTGTCGCTGCATTGTTTGAATGCTAACCGCATTACTGTCGACAGTGATCGTCAGATGGGTCCAGCCGTCATTTCTTTTTTGTCTAAGTCCTCAGGCATTGGCAAGGCGCTCATTGGCCATACCTGTCCCCTTGCACAACTAAACAACACACATTCATTCATTCAGATATTGGGTAAAAATTATGGGTCTATTTTAACTTAAACAATCATTACATTCAGCAAAGATAAAGGCGAAACGTGCCACCAAGCACTGAGAAGGCCACGGATTTTAGTCACAATTTTAGTCACAGTTATAGTCACAGTCTTTTTTCACAATTTAGCCACAATTTAATCACAACAACGGCATTACCTCCACATCTACGAGGACCCCATAGTTACAGATAGCATATATCGTGAGCAAACCTTGTCCAAAGTGCAAATCAAACACTGATTCATTCAAGCTTGTTGCATAAGGTATTTCCCTGCCTTCAAATATTTCATTTCTCTAGAAAGTCATACTTGATTTCTGTTCCACGTTCGGCCGGCGATGTGAAGCCTCCCTACGCACCTAGACAGCACTAATTTCGGCTGGTCATGATGCGCCTCTCGAGTGAACACATGAGGATGACGCGACGAGGGCAGTGATTGCGGATCAGCAGCGACGCCTTGGCCCGGGCTCCCGATTAGAGAGAGCGTGGGCGCAGACGGCGGTCTGGCGGGGTGGCCTGGCTGCTTCATTAGGCTGCGCGTGCATTAGTATTTCAAGCACCGGCAACGCAGTGAGCCCGCCTACAGCTCCGGAGCCGAGAGTACTTCCGGAATCACTTCGAGATGACGGCGAACTGTCTTCGCCTTGCGTTTGAGAGTACTGCGAGTACGGCTTCTGGCTATCCCGAAGAACGGGATACGTAACATCGGTATGGGGTATTGGTGACTCTTCTCTGATCGCTGGAACTGGTGCCCTTCTCCTGATCACTGATCATTGATCTCCTGATCATTGATAGTTGACTAAAAAATAATGTTCGTCTGCTTGGCGGCTGCGATGCGAAAAAAAAAGGATGCAGAGAAGCCTTGGCCATCGCAGTACACAGATGCGTCCGTAAATAACTTAACAATAGTCAAGGTTTCGACGAAAATTCGCCTGGTCAGGCATTGAAGTGAAAAAGGTTTGCAGCCATTGACCAAGTCAAACGCAAAGGAAGAAGTTTCGGAACCCGTACGGGTTCTTTGTTCACATTGAAGTAGACAAGACGAGTAGTGGCATATTAAAGGCTGAGTTTGTGACGTAATGACGGATTGTAGATGATTGGCAAGCTTCCTGCTGCTCGGTTCATGGTCCCGGTTGTCGACTGGATGAAGGATGACTCAAGAAGAAGCAGTCTTATGTGTATCTCTGGAATTACAAGATAAACGAGGAATAGACATTCGCTGAAACTTTCCAGAGGTGTAACTGAAGTAGTGCCTTCAGAACTGCAAGCAATAGTTTTAAACGATGCCGCCATTTTTCCCATGCGTGAGAAAGGGGGCTGAATCCGCTGATTAAAAAGTGCTTGGTCATTCGATCGATGTGCGGTACAGACGTTCAATCTGACGTAGGACTCTGTGGTGTGCTTGTAGCCTCAGGGGCAGATGATGTGCTTCAGTAAGTGATGGAACTGACTGTGCCTCGGGAGGTAAGCCAGGCATGATTTGGAGGGCAACCTGGTGGTTTCATTTCAGTTTGACCATCAAACTACGTGGTACATTCAGGACTGGTAACGCATACATCGCGCCAGAGAGTACAGATGCTTGATACACTAGTAGTGCTGTTGTTTGGTGATAGCCGGCACCCCTAGCAGTCAAGGCGGCCGCATATTTGAAGAGGGCATGTGATTTGCGGCATACAAATTTACCCGCAGGGCGCCACGAGAGGCGATCATCGCTAATACCCAGGTAGCGCTGTTGCAGTCCTCATCGTATTGGTGTCTCGTCTAGCTACAGTCGGTTCATGGTTCGATGAGCACATTGTTTGGGATAGTATGCAATTGCGGCCGACTTGGCAGGTGAAATCTGCAACCCAACTTCATCCCAATACTCTGCAGTCGCATTCAGAGCTCTCTGCAAGCTTGCATGAAGGCGCTGGCCACGGTGCGATGGACCACTGATCCACAGGGCGATGTCATCAGCATAGGCAGGGGAAATCACATTTCTGAGGCAAATGTCTTAAAAGCCCAGAAATAACGCAGTTAAAAAGGAGAGGCGATAAAACTCTGCCTTGCAGGGCACCACGCATCACACTGCAAGATTCACTTATTGCTCCTCCAACGCGCATTCTCATTCTGCGCCCTAATATAATATTACGAACAAATAGAAGCAGACGACCCGAAGTCCCAGCGGTCGACAGTGCGACAATAATCTATATGGAGCCGAGTCGAAAGCTTGCTGCATGTCCAGGGAATAGCATATATGCGGTGTGCTTGTTCTCTTGAGCAGATTCAAGCGATGGTACAAAACCTGCAGTACTGTCCAGGGCTAAACGACAGTGACGAAATCCGCTCATGACATCACGAAAGAGCTTAAGCTCCTGCAGCCCGACATCTACACGAAACAGTACCATTCATTCCATCAGCTTGGTAACATTTAATGTTAGTGATATTGGCCAGTAGGACATGAGGTATTTTCTAGAGCGTCCAGGCTTTAAGATAGGTATCACCACGAATGATTTCGAATCACCAGGGGTCAGACAGGTTCGCCACACTTCGTTATGTTCGTCAAACATACGTTCATGAAAAGCCTTATCAATGTTTCGTAAGGCTTGGTTGGTGGTACTGTCTTCACGTGGGGTAGTGCGGCCTTGGAGAGACTGAGCGCGGGGCGCAGCTCCTCCAGAGTGAAGTCTGCCTTGCGTCATACCGATTTACCCGCAAGGCGCCGCGATAGGCGATCATCGCTATCACCCAGGTAACGGTATTAGCGATGATCAATAGGCAAGCAGGACCATAGCAAGCAGTTAGCCTACTCGGACTTGCCAGCGGTAAAAGGTTGCCGTTTGTGGTGTCACTTGACGTAGAAGTTACGAAAAGACCTGCGAATGCTTCTGCAAGAATTTTAGGTGACTGGCCGCCGGTCGCTATGCACAATGCTGCCGTTGGATTCTTACAGATTTCAGGAGTGCGGAGAGCCTGTAGTATGCGCCGCACACTTCTAAACCCACTTTCAGAGTGAAACGTACAACATAAGGCTCCCCAGCTCTTGCAAAGAAGTTGCGTAGTAAACAATAAACCAGGAATAAAATATGCATACATGTCTGTTTAAGGGTATCTCTAAAACACACTGACCACTATTTTGGCACAGTGTAGTCAGTAATTACATTGTGCTAGCCTAAACGTGGCGCTAAAATTTATTCCGGTGAGCGCGCGGTCACAAATGGTTCGGCGAGCTGCCGTGTGGAATCAAAAACTCACTTGCACTACGCTTGAAGAGGAGCCCAACTTGGCCTTTATGGCTACCCGCACGTTTAGGCATCACCTCAAAGGGAACTGCTGACGAAGTCTTCTCACTGACTCTATGGAAGAACGGGCCGAATTCACATAACGTTTCTTCCGTAAGTTCTGCTTGCAATTTCCCAGCCGTCATCGCTAATATAATGTTTAAAGAACTACGTGAAAAAGTATTACTAGATCTGACGGCTTGGACAAAGCCGTTTCTAAAATAACATTGATATTTCTCTCTCTCTCTCTTCAACGTCCCGATCGAGATTGGGCGATATATGCTGTTAAAGACAGTGATAGAGTAAACACATTTTTTGGTGTGAATTCGGGGCTGGTTGTTCAGCAGCATACTGATGGCTCCACTTGAGCGCGCGCTTCTTATATTCGCTTCGAGACGACAAGAATTTATATCACTGTCTCGGGTTTTCTCGAGCCTTGACCTGACGAAGGGCCTCGTATGTTACCGTTCTTTGGAAAAAGTCAGCAGGGGCTGCAAAAGGAAGCACAGCGTTGGCAGCAATGTTTTTAGCGACAACACTGCAACGCGGCGTAGTTCGGTAGGTAGCGCTAACAATTTCCTTCGTTTTCCCGATCTAGCCGCGCGACTCTGCTGAACCTCAAGAGGCAGCTGGTACGCTCAAGTTGTTTGTAATAACGAGAATAAGCGAATTGCGTTAGCGGGTTTAATAATGAAGGCTGCTTCCCAATGAGAAACACCCTTTACATCCGAAAATCTTCGGTAATCGAGCGCTTTGGCGCATACTCGCAGAATGGTTCTTACGTTAAAACCATGAGTTCATTTGCCTCCCCCTCCCCCACCGGCTCCTCCCTTTCCTTAAAAAGAGAAACAAAGTTCATTCAATCATTCATTTGGCTCCTGGGCCCGCATCCACGAAAATATCTTACTCTAGAATTCTTCGAAAGAGAAAAGCCCAGCCAGTTACGACGCTTGATATAGGCTTAGCAAAGGCGGTATGCCATTGGCAAGGAGCACTTACGAAAGAAAAACTTTGCGAATGCGGCTTTTGAGTCGTAGCAAGTCTCTCCCGATGCGAAGAAATTTATGGATGTCCCCATGCATGTGGGCATCACGCTCGCTAACGCTTATAGCATCTTTCTTGATTAGCAGAGCTGAAAGGAAGGCTGGTGGTCACGATGGGACCATAAGACAACCCCGGCATCTCCGCATTTGTTTTTTTTTGACAATCAAGTATTTTCGCGCTCCAGCTCAGCATCTAGCATTTTAAATAAGCAATGTCCTCGGACGACAGCCTTCCGCAAGGACAAATCAGAAAGCACGAGCAGCAGCGCTGCCACGGTACAGAAATTCCACCAGCATGCGAAGCTACCTGTGGTCGCGTAGAGTACCGGATAACCTTCTCTGTCTGTTTCCAACTTTGTAGTCTCCCATGCAACTCCCGTTGTTTAATGTGTGATGCCCAAGCGGGCGCAGTTATATGCGATGTACGTGCTTTTCTTTTGCCTTTTCTATGCTTTAGATTGTAAACCTGAAACTGCTATTAAATCTTCGTAAATTTGGCCGAATCAGAGTTTGCACGGGGCTGATATTCACGTATCACTCCCTCCCACCACCAATTCTTGTTTCTGACGCTTCCGGCTGCGCGTAAAGTACATTTTCCATTTGCACCATTCCTTTACTTGTTTGCAGGAAAACAGTTCATTAATACGAATTCCTCGGAAGCCGTCTTTGCCCTAAGATCTCTCAGACGGAAGAAGGTGTACGGACCGCCCCAGCTAAAGCACTCCCGATTGCCTGTCAGTGCAAAAATGGGTGCCGAGGAACGAAACGGTTTTACGAAAAGATTCGAGCAATGAAAAAAAAAGATGAAACATTAGCTCTCTCTATCTTAGCAGCACGTCCGAATGACCAGCATCAACCCGAGCGCAAAACCGAAGAAGAAAAAAAAAAATTACGAAAGGGGAGCTGCTGCCGGAGAACGGGCGGGACTGAAGAAGACAGTACAGCCATCGCGCATCGGGAAGCCCAGTGGCAGCGGGGGGAAGTCAAGTGATTCCCGTCAACCCCGGGGAATCTCCGGGGCAGCGCGTCTTGAAATGAACGGAACTCCGTAGTTGCCCGACGCCGCCATTTGTTTCAATTTGGTCCGCTTCGCTGGGAGCTTCAGTTCGCGACCTCCCCCCGCCTTCTCCCCTAAACGGCCTCTTTTCTTCCTCCGCGCGCGCTTTTCTCGCCGCCGTAAGGGACAAATAATCCCGACGGAGAAGAAGCCCCACAGGGCAGTTATCTGGCCAGGGGTCCGATGCTGCGCGCGCGATAGGGCTTCCGGACAGCATCCGTCCTCGCTGGTGGAAACCTTTGCGGCGCGCGCGCGCTCCACGCAGCCGCTTTCTCGCTCCTCTCCTCTTCAGCCTCCCCGCGCGAGCTCGCGACAGACACATACACGCGCTCTCTCTGTCTCCCTTATACTGGGTCTTCTCCTTCTCTTCGTCGTAATAGTCGTCGTAGTCGATGTCACCGCCCAGACGTACACAACGAGGACCGCGTTTCAAATTTCAGCTGGCAATACAGCGTTTCTTGGTTCCGCCTTCACGCGCCCCTATTTCCAGCACAATGCATCGATGCTGCCCTCTGCTTTCCGTATGAGGCGACCGTATCGCTTTCAAGCTGTAGTTACAGCATTTTCGCCTCATGTTTCTCGCAACGTTATTTCGGATATAATGCTATTCAATTCGATTGTTCCGAGGTCGAGATGTCTAAGAATGGCGGAACATTACGAAGATCGTTGTTGCAGCTATGCCTTCGATCCCAGGCGATCATCGGTCAGTAATTCTCAGCCTCTTTGAAAAGCTGTTGGCGAAGATTCGTGGTGGCAAAACAGCGTGGCGAAGGAAAATCGCGTAGTGAACAATTTCCTCTATAGCTTTGTTCTCTTGACACGATCCCGCCGTCTAACTAATTTCTCTTTTGTTCTTCTTATGAGGAGCCTCAGGATAGGAAAATGGTCCATAAATTTAAAGCTCAGTCTCTTAAGTGCTAAAGTGGTTATCAAGTTTGTGTCAGATGATCTTATGCTGCATGAGACTCTACGGAACAAGCTACTGCCTCCAAGAGCCGCCAGACAGTTTTTAATCATTAGTGGTATCTCTCGCGATTGCTTTTACATTGACTTCGAGCAGTTGTTGACTAAAGCGTCGAAGCCACTCGATTTAAAAAGATCCCAATGCAAAAACGATTTGGGCTATGTGAACGTGCCAACCTGATCCACTCGTCGCAAGTAATACGATCTAGCAACTAGTGTTTCCAATGCAGTTGTGTGGGCGTGAAGCTCCTAAGCAACCAGAAGACTGATTCCGCCGATGATTGAAGTTGAAGTTTTGTCGTTCATGAAGCTGAATGGCGGCTTTGTGCCAAATACAGTTGTATTACTTTAGCCTTTATAGCATGAAATGGGGCGTGAATTCTTTCACGTATTGCTCTACTAAACCATAAACTGTGTGCAGGTACTGCGGAGGATATTTTGGACGAGGAGCTGCCGCCATTCTTCGCCGAGGTGATCCCAAACGTGACCGTGCCTCGTGGAAGAGACGCCAGGATCCCCTGCGTCATCGATAACCTTGGATCATACAGGGTACCATGTAGTTCTTATACATGCGTGTTCAACTACGTGTCCACGTTGCGTTCTTGATTAAAGTGTGTGTGTGTGTGCGTGTGTGTGTGTGTGTGTGTGTGTGTTTGTGTGTGTGTGCGTGTGTGTTTGTGTGTGTGTGTGTGTGTGTGCGTGTGTGTGTGTTTGTGTGTGTGGTGGGGGGTATATGTGTCACACTCACGTAACAGAGGTTATGTGAAGTGAAAGCATCTGAAGGCATCTGATCCATCTGAAAGGCAGATCTACATCCCTCGTTCCGGCATGTCGTCAACCGCGCGAATCAGGCAAACTTTCTGACAGAGGCATGCGCGCCATATTGTAATGTCCGCGACCTGCAACGGCTGACCGCCAGTTCCCCTCCTCACTTCCTCGCTGCTCCCCCCTTCCTCAACTCCCCAGAAATAAGATATTGAGTAACTCGTGCGAGTTGGAAGTAATTTGCAAGAACACAGGTGGCCCTTTCACAGTTGGTCCTTTAGAGCCTCTACAGCGTCTTAGCGAGTCACAAGATATATCAGAACGTTAGGTTTCATCGAGACGAACAGCGAGCATTAATTTCACAACAAGTAAAATTAACGGTAATTCACACCAATACAGTCGAAAAATAACCACAGTACACTATACTCCTGTAAAGAGTACACCACCGTAGACATAGACACGCTAAGACTAAGCCTCCGTACGAACACTTTTGGGATAGGAAGTGACTTTTCTTGAACTAAGCAAGACCCGCGTGAAGAAATGGTACCCAAAAGCGGCCTCGCCGGTACCCACAAGAGTCGAGAATCAGTCGCGGAGTAGGTAAAATTAACTGTGCAGCTATAATTAGTGCTCATATTTGAAAATAAAACGCATTTCACCATAGAATTCGCTATCTCCGGGATCGGCCCATCTGGCCTTCTGAAAAAAAAAGAAGGAAAAAGATGGGGGGAGGGGGGGGGGAGTCAAACAACTGTCGGCGCTAAAGAAGACAAGGTCAACGTAATTACGCGCGAAATGCAATACGAATAAGATACAATATAGGTAAATAATAAATATAATAAAGAGACGTAATTAAGAGATGTAATCAACATTTAATCATCGAATTATTGGAACCACAATGTACGTGGACCTTGTCTTCTTTGGCATCGAGACTTGGTCTTTCTTTCATTCTTTCTTTTTGGTTATTTATTTAGTTAGTAGTTCTCGCTTAATAAAGTATTCGTATCTCGTGCGCCATTTAGGGAAATATTTTGGCAGCTGTTATTTCACATTTCGTCGCTATCGCTTTCTTTTCCTGTAAAGCGTGCACTGCCACAAATAGACCCGTGCCGCAGTGAAGCTACTGCAACGACCTCTTGAACAACTGACGAAGAAGTGCTCTACGACATATGTGGTATCCTCGATACTAATACTTGTTGTGCTTTGGTGCCAACTGAGCCTATTCGTGACCAGCGGTTTCCACGTGCTGCCACAAGCGAGGCCGTGACTTGTGCGGACTCTTCGTTTGTCCTCTGCATAATTTGCATACGCTTCTTTTTTTTGCGAGCGTGTCACACTAGAGTTTAAAGGCGTCATCGCAACTGTAAAATAAACGTAACAAAATTTTAAGCGTAGTGGGGACGACATTGATACCGTCCGGTTGTCTAGTTTCATTGTTATGCATCATAAATTTTTTGTAAATTTCTGGCCTGCGGCACTAAAAAGCCTGAAATTGGTCGCGTGGCCGAAGCAAGTTCCTGCGACATCGCACTGCCTTCGTACACCACGTTGCCGTTTTCTTAAAGCTGTTTCTTACACAAAGCATGAAATGTAACAACAGTTTAATGGTAGCCATCTCCATTACTTTAACAAAGCAAACTATTGGGCTCACCACTGACCTAATCTCGTAGAAGAGCTGACCTCAGTTGTAGTGTGCAAACGTGGCATTTCTCTGTGCTTCGTCGAACCATGCCGCAGCCTCACGTGCGAAGCTAGAATGCGAAACGGCAGAGTACGTATTTAACCGAGCGAGCACACGGCGGAACAAAAGGTGCCCTCCGGATTCATACATCACAGCCGCAGAGATAAGCTTTACACGACAAGGGCACAGAGCGGAAACCTGAACGTCGTGCGGTACGTTGCTGACGGCGGTGGAAGATTTACTGCAACGGTGTTGTGGACCCACCGTGGAGCGACAACAATGCGACCACAGCATTCCAGCCTAGCTTCCCTGTGAACGGAGGCTGGGTTCTGCCGCGTACGCTAGTGGTCCTTCCGACGTATCGTCATTCGTCAACGGCTGGTTGAAAAAGCAAGAAGTTAAAGATGTGAAGCCAGGTGACCTTGTCAGTTTGTGGTGCGCTAACATGATGTACATTTTCTCTTTTCTTTCGCGGTGCAGAACTTTTGAAAGTACTCCGTCAATTCGCGCGATTAATTCTTTGCAAGTAAGTTTCGCAGAAAGGCGGACAAGTTTTGTGGTACTAATCACAGCCATTTGTGTGGACCTACTGTAACTTTTTTTCCCGTTAACAAAGAGATAAACAAGTGCACCCACATGCACACAAAGAGACTAATGTTTTTTTGGTTTTCTTCATGTACGTGCGAGCTTATTAATGCTCTCTTACGTTTCTTACGTTTCCTAAACCGAACTAAGCTCCACAAGAACTCATTTCGAACCAGTGATGTTTTTGCATATTGTTTTTTTAGCTATTGGGGTTAAGGACTGTGGTATAGGTAGGAGATTAAAATTTAGAAGAACAAAGGTCGTTTTATTTTTTAATGCTGTTTTGTCTGGTTTTCGAAGTTTAGCCGTTGCAGCCTTATTAAAATATGACCACAATCTACTTTGAAACAATCGGTCAAGTTTGAAACAACAGGAGTTTCCGCTTCTGATAGGCTGTCATGATTTGCTCGAAATAGGTGATTTTAAAAGTATTTGTGCGGACTAACCACGAATTAAATTATTTAGCACAAGCTTGTCTTAACTGTGGCACTGTTAATGCTTCTGAATACCCATAGTAGCTTAATTTCTTACGATATTTAAATTACAGTGAAGCTGTCTTTGGCTAGGATCCCGGGATTGCTTCGTGGTGTCCCGTAGACAGAAAACTATCGTCATCAATAGCTGACACCCTTAAATGCAATGGCTCAAAGGCAGAGGTTACACGCACTCAGCAATGTGAAGCAATAGCATCTACTTCAATAATAACTTGACCAAAGTTAACCGTGAGCTCTTCTGGAAAGCCTGAACGAAGGCAAAAGAGCAGGGTGGTCGGTCTTTTTGGACGAAAGGAGACAAGATATCCGGGAAAAAGAATGAAACAGCGTCTCTTGATCGAATCGCTAAACAAGCAGACCTGGAAAACATTGCTTAGCCGGTGTGCCTTTTTCTTTCATCGAACTACCGGACTTCAGTCCATTCAAAACAGAATTTCGATGCAATTCTGATAAACATTTCACCTTTGTGAGCGTTAATATTCGAAGTTTGCGTAAATACTGGGACGTATTTAAACTTCTGGCTGAGTCGGCAGCAGGCTTTTTAGACGTTTTTGTGATAACAGAAATCAATGTTTCCCAGGTTTTCCTTGTTATGTTTACCTTGCAGGGCTTTTACGCACATTTTGTTACACGAAGCAGGCGTCGGGGTAGAGGTATTGCTCTTTTTGTTAACGACCACTGTGAAGTGTCTTCTGCTGATGCATCTTTTGTACATGTTGAATCTGCGATGGTCAAACTTTGTCAGAGGTCATTTTCTGTGCATATCTTATCGATTTATTGACTAACCTCATGTAGCCTTTCACGTTGTCTTGTAGAGCTTGATGAAGCGGCAGTGGAGCTCAGTGGACCAATTCTGCTTGATCGGAGACTTTATTATCAACATTTTATGTCCTGAAAAAATGTCGGTTTGTGATTGTCTACTACGTTGTCCGCTTATAGTGTGGAATGTACAATTGGAGCTCCTACTAGAGCATATTTAGTTACTGATAGCCTAGTGCAATCTTGTTTAGATCACATAGCGGTCGGAGCTCCCAACTGTTCATTTAAGTCATGTACTATTTTAAAAATGTTGGCTGACTGCTACTTAGTAACATGCCGTCTTGTATTACCAGGTGCGTCTGGAACGCCGTCAGTAGAAACTGCATCTGGGCAGCGGAAATGCCTTGTCCCTATAGTTAATCAATTCAAGCTTGATAAGTTTATCGTTTCGTTTGACTGGGCATCCTTAACCAAAGAAGATTCTTCGGGCAAAGTGTATGAAAGGTTCTGTACGCAACTGAAAAAAACTTGAATTACATTGGACACGGCTGATAGCTAAGCCGATAAGAAAGGGCCACTACTGGACGAACATGGAAATTCTTGCTTTTATTTCTTATCTAGATACCTTCTGGAAACACTGCAAAAGAAATCCGAGAAACCAAATGCGGCGATTAGAATACAAGCCGGCAAGAAATAGAGTTGTTGCTCTTCTGCGTGGCGCCTAACACCGTTACCTTTTTTTTATAAATTCCAACAATCTTCAAATAATATAAGCAATACTTGGTCTTTGGTAAATCGTCTCAGAGAAGTGAGCTCCAGTAAACAGTTTGTATTCGGTTATTTTCCGCAACCTCCCACAGCAGTGGCTGATGCTTTCAACAGGCAATTTGTAAGAGCATCCCAAACAGCTATCTCTCTATCCACAAACACTGCGTTGTTAGGGCAATCCGTATCTGCGTCAGCTTTTCTTCCGAGAACTTTAAAGGGTGATTTGGAAGAAATTATTTGCTGTTTCCGTCCTACCAAGCCCACTGGCTATGATGGAGTATCTTTACACACCGTCAGTAGGAATTTCAATGCGCTGTCAGATATTATCTTGCACATACTGAATGGTTTTTTGGAAGGTGACGAAATTCCGAGATGCCTAAAAACTGCAGTTGTTTGCCACTACACAAGTCTGGGAAGAAAGATAGTATTGAAAACTATTGACTAATTTCTATATTGCCGCTTGTTTCTCAGGTCTTAGAAAGATTTCTTTTCCACACTATGTCTTCTTTTCTTAACAAATTTTCTATCCTTACTGATCGACAGTTTGGCTTTGTTTTAGGGCGTGGTACTGTGGCACTGCTTGAGGAATTTTGCGATGAACTGTTCTCGGCATTCGATCTGAATCTTTTTACGTGTGCGCTGTTCTTAGATGTAGCGAAAGCGTTTGACAACCTCAATGATCAACTCTTGTTAAGTAAACTGTATTTTGGGGAATTTCGTGGGCCATTTTACAGCACTCACGGAAATTACTTGAGCAACAGATTTCTAGTGGTTGCTACCGATGGTCAGGCGTTTTTAGCTCTAAGCTGTGGCTTAAGATTGGTGTGCCTCAGGAGTCCATTTTATCATCATTGTTGTTTAACGTCTTAGTTAATGAATTCACTTTGGCGATTTCCAAAGGTTCCGTATTCCACTATGCTGACGGCACTGTGTTACTGCCAAAACTTCTTTCTTACAAAATGTCCGTGAAAATGCATCAAAGTGATGTGTAGAATGCATTGCTTTGGTTCACTAACAATGGAATTCTTTTCAATTCCCCAAAACACAACTTGTTTGTTTTCGCTCTGCACTCAAGACTACTGTAACTAACATGCCTCTGTATTTACATGAGTCGAACTGTGTTTCTTGTAAATGTGCACCTATTGCATACGTGGATTGCTTGAAATACCTTGGAATATCTTATGATAGTAACTTATCGTGGCAACATCACTTATCGCTTATTTGTTCTAAACTGAGGTCAGTGGCTTGGTTGTTGTGTAATATCAAATGTTTTGCACCCTTGCCTGTAAAAAAAGATTATTGCACATGAACTGGGTTATAGTGTGTTGAGATACAGCATTAGTCTTCGGCTTCTGTTGGAATCATTGTAGATGCAGGGTAGGCAGGATTATGAAAAATATTCCTGAAAATGTTGCCTACAATTCCCCAATAGTAAGAGCTGCAAATATCTCCTGTGAACCTGGTCTACCAAATTTTCAATCATTGCTTATAGACAGCAGTTGTCGTCAAAGATTTTTGGAATTCCGCATTCAAACGAAAAAGTGCCACCACAGTAGAACTTGGAAAACACGTCCGTTATGCAGTTCCTCGTTCAGCCACAGGGGTATGGTGCAGCCAGACGCTGTGCATATGTGCCGGACATTTTAAACAAGTTACCAGTTGAAATATTTAACGCGACATCGGAAAGCACGCTGAAAGAATTATTAAAGGAGATGTGGTGAAATTAACCTCCAGAACATTTTTCCATCATAATATTTACTTCTTCAATTTCTTTCTTTTAAGTAGAATAACCAAACGTTATCTTTTTCTTTTCCATTTTTTGTCCTTCATTTTTCTCTTTGTTCTACATGTCTCATCAATTGATGTATTTTTTTGCACCATCTTTATCATATTCATAGGCACGGTCCTACAAGCCAACTGACGCTTAGACCGGCCTGTTAGTGTTTTGTTTTTTTGGCATGTGCAAGTGCTTTATTTTTCCTCACATAACCATGGCTATACAGATATCTGGACCGATAGCCAAAGAAGGCTAGTTCCCGGTCAAATGTCAAATTATAAAAGGCAGGTCAGGCGCGCATTTAACAGCAGAGTATTCCGGAACATGTCATGAGTTATACAGGCAAGAAACATTCTGAAAATACTCCTACATGATCAATTCAAGTAAAATCGAGATTCTGGTTATCAAGAAAAAAGAATTTGCAACACTGCTTGAAATTACATGCGGTTTTAACTTCTAGGGCTAAAATATTCGAGATTTTTGTGCCACTGAAATCAATTAACCTTTCGCCGTGTAGAATGTAACACTTTGGTAAGTTGAGGTTACCTTTTAAAGCATGTCTAGTACTGCGAGTTGAAAAAAAAAGGCGTTTCGAGGAATGGGAAAGTTAGTGCACAAAATATTATTAAATGAAGTTGAGATATTGTGATTACATAGTGCATTAACGGGTAACACATGTTTTGTTTGGAAAATATAATTACATGTATCAGTGGTACAATTTCAAGCGCTAATTATTTTCAGGGCTCTTTTCTGTAGTTTTTGTAAAAGTTGTAAGTATGTCATGTAAGTCACGCCCCATGATTCTAAACAATAACTAATATGGTTATGGCAAAACGTATGGTAAAGGGATTTGAGTACTTCACTAGGGAAATATTGCTTTGCTTTAATTAGGGAATAATAACCGTATGCGACCTTCTTGCATACATTATTAATATGTGCTTCCCGATGTATATGCTGGTCGAATACGACGCCCAGATATTTAAACGAATCTACTTCACGGATGGGGCTTTTATTTATTGCAATATTATTTATTTGACTGGTGTCAACATTGTTTCTCCTCGATCGAAAAACTACATATTTTGTCTCATTCCTATTTAAAGTTATTTTGTTTTCTAAGAACAATGAAGAAATTCTTGATAACTCAGACGTCACATAGGTTTGCAGGGCAGAAAGTGTGTCTCTTGTGAATAAGAAAGCTGTGTCATCTGCATACATTAGAACGTTTGAGTGCTGAAGAGCATTAGGGAGGTCATTAATGTACAACGAGAATAGCACAGGACCGAGCACTGAATCTTGAGGGACTCCGCTGGTGACTGTGCTGTATGTAGAATAATAATCGCCCATTACTACCATTTGTTTCAGTGAGGATAAATAGCTCGAAAAAAATTAGGGAGTCCTTTGTGATGCCATAACTTTCAAGCTTTTGCAATAGTATAGTGTGAGAAACGGCATCAGATGCCTTCTTTATATGCAAAAATATTCCTATAATTAATTTGTTATGGTGAAGTGCAGAATTTATTAATTGCGAAAGTGTTAGGACTGCAGTTGATGTCGATATGGAGGGAAACAAAACCATGCTGCTGCGGACAAACTACATTGTTTTCATTTAGAAATCGCTTCAATCTCTTGGAAATTGGTTTTTCAGGAACAGTGTTTGTCACACTCAAAACAGAAATTGGCCTATAATTCTCTGGTTCTTTCGAATCTCCGGACTTGTATACGAGAACGACTTTGGGTGTTTTTAACATATCTGGATACGAGCTGGAAGCTAACGCTAGATTGAATACATTGCATATGGGATTGCAGAGAATGTCTATATTGTCTTTTAAAATCCCAGTGGGTATACCATCATGACCAGCCGCTTTCTTTAGAGGCATTTCAGTTATCGTTGATATAGGTTCATCATGAGTTATTTCTTCTTGATGAAAGTCGTTCGTTGTCAACTATTCTAGGTATGGCAGGTACGGGCTTACAGGATAAAATCTGGTTAACCAAATTCATTCCTATGTTAGCAAAATAATAATTAAATCATTAGCTACAGGTGTCGATGGTTTGTCAGGTTGAATGCTCTGTATTTGGCTTTGTACTATAACTTCTTTTATGATTTCCCATATCCTTCTCGAATTACCGCTCTCGTTCTTAATAATGTTAGCATAGTATTGCTTTTTCGATTTTCTAATCATACGAACTGAGCTATTTCTAAAGTATTTAAAGCTCTCCCTGTAATATGAATTTGATTTGGCGCATTTCCATTTACGGTAAAAAGAGTCTTTCTGTTTTAATGTTTCCGGTATAGTATTGCTTACCCAAGGACACTCTGGTCGCTCGTAATTGTGGCGCGCACATACCCTTGTAGATTTCTTAATGGCATTGCAGATATATTGCATACATTTTTTCACATTGAGTATGAACATTGCACAAATAAAATTCTTTCTTATAGTCTACGTATTGCAGCAATTGTCGTACTTCTGCATAATTTATACAAGCAGATCTTCTATCGCGTGTGTTACACAAGGAGGACATGTATTTACGAGGTAAGAAGAGAAACGTGGGGTTGTGATCTGCAATGGTAACGTCGTAAACATCCGTTGATACATTGAATTCAAAATTACACAAGATGTGATCAATAAGAGTTTCGGAGTGGTTTGTAATACGCGTCGGAGAAGACATGACATGACAAGAACTTTATCTGAGTCGTGGGGAAGTTAGACCTTGGGGAGCCAAAACCGAAGGCTCCCGAAGATAAGTCGGTGGCTCCGCCCACGATGGGACCGGGAGATCAAGTCCCGCCGCAATGTCGTGGGCCCTCTGGGCAGCCTGGAGTTGAATGTGGAGATTGCTGCTCTTGAGAGATTCCTGCCATTGTTCTTTCGTGATGGGTGGAGAGGTGTTGGGGGCTGGGCACAGCCAGAGCATGTGGTCTGGTCAAAAGAAATGACATTTTTTGATTGAGTAATTCAAGTAAGAAAATGTAATCATAACATTTCTGTTTTAAAAGGTCAATATTGAAATCTCCGCAAACGACTATAGTGTCATCTGAGAAAATAAGGGGTGCGATTATTTTCACCATGCTTGCAATAAAATCATTCCTGTTTGAAGAAGGAAGCCGGTGCACGACTCCTACTGCGACACCGCATTTCAACTCAACAAATATAGTTTCAGCATGCGATTGACAGATTGAGCTTTCAGGGAGAGTAACATATTTAATGTCACTTTTAATAAATAGTGCCACTCCTCCACCTCGGGGTTCCCAGTCTTGGTTGTGACACTGTAACATATCCCGGTTGCTGGACTGTTTCACCTGCTTTTAGCCATGTTTTTGTTATAGCTATATTATCATAAGTAAATGTATGCTGCGATACGTATGCTGATAGGCTTTAAAAATTTTCCAATACTGCGTAAGTTACAGTGCAAAAGTGAAAAATGAGCTTGCTTACGATGTAAGTCTTCAAGTTCGTCAAGGTTATGAGCCATTGAAACCAAATAACGTCGTTACCAAGGGTGCTAATTCCAAGTGTTTATACAATCTGAGCAAAATCTTCGCTGCTTGTGACATGAACCACACGCGAGTTTTCAGATTTCATCATTAGAATTTTCCCGTCCGATACCCATGCGAATTTCCATCCTTCTCGTTTTGCTTTCAGTGCAAGACCCAAAAGAACTTTATTTGCATAGCACAAATGTTCATTTATAAAGATCAGGGTGACTTCGCAAACAAAACCGAGGTGACCAGTGTTAATGTCTTGTTATTTTTTTTGCCTTTTTCAGAATTGTGTCCCTAATATTTCGAGAAGCAAGCTTGACAATTATGTTTGGTGCAGTTGTATTATTTTTTGTAAGAACGCTGTGTATCACATCCATGTCTGAGTCTAATTTCTACGTTCAAGCAGGTAGACATCGCTTGCATCGTGGTACCAAAGTTCTCTCCAGCCTTAATTGGAACACGTTTGATTTCCAGTTTAGTATTACGATTGTATTGTGCAACGGCCGTCAGCTCTTGGTCAACATCCTTCAATTCTTTTGACAGGCGGCTGTTCTCCTTTCTTATTTCAATGTTGTCCAGCTTGATTGCAGCGACTTCTAATTTGATTTCTTCAAAACATTGTTGAACATCATCATCATCATCATCATCATCATCAAAGATATAAAGCAAGCATGTAAAACAGATTTTTGCCAGGGCAACGTTCTGGCGCTTACAAACACTGAATACGTCGCGATATCTGATACATCGCAGCAACGCTTAATTATAGATATTATGATGTCTTTGTTTGAGCGACATTTATTTGGCCCTAGTACTCGGCATCGAATCAGCAAAGGCACATACCCGATGATGATGATCACACGGAACTGAAGATGAAGATCGATCAACGTACGATGACGATGTTAATATAGAGATGAAAAAGAGCGTTAACAAATACCCACAATAGCTTTTGTCATTTCTTTTATATTTCTTTCGCATGAATGTCGGTTACAGCTTCTACACTCATAAACTCGTAATACTGACAGATTCAATACTTCTATCATGTCGACCAATGTAATCGATGGCCACATTCATTTAATAAATTATTAATAGGTTCCGTCATCGTTAATCATAAAGAGAGTATGGTTGTAGCCCAAATCACTGCTCGACGTGTGCGAGTGGCCGACGTAGTGGCCAGCGACATTCGGAACAATAGCCACAACAAGGCGGGCTCGATTAGGGAGAGCAAAGCCAGCGGATACAGTGGATTGCGAGCATGAGTGTCGTTGCCGAAGCAGCGTGTTGTCGCAGTCCTGCGGTGATCAATCTAGTGTCAGATCGCTCCTCGATCGTTCATGCACTGCCAGCTGCGGCAAGCTGATTGCCACCGCAAATGAAAAAGTATTCGTGGTGCTCTAAGTGCAGCGATGACCGATGCACGCAGGGCCCGAAATGACGCTAGATGCACGCAGTTCGATTGAACAGGGCTGCGGGCGACGCAAGCGAGGCTCGTTTCCAGCTGCACGAACGTGCAAGCTAGGCCACGACCACAGAACACACCGGCGGTGTTGGCCGCAGCGAGAATTCTTGTTGGCAAACATCTGGCCGTGCCCGTCTCTCATGCCCTAATCTTTTGCCGATTTATATCACCACTGTGCTGAGTCAAGATTTGCTGAGTTGCGCTGCTTCAGTGTCGGTGCTTGAAGCGCTGCAATCTCAGCAGTGTGACACCTGTGTTTGAAGGACTCGTAATTATGTTGTGCTGAGCGAGTTGGCAAGCTGTTTTCTTCTAATGAGAAACAGTCTGAGACAGCGTGACTTTGTTACTGAACAAAATACCAGTGAAGAGTGGACGCAGCAACTTCTCTTGCTATACCCAGGTGCGCCAATAACATGGGATGTGGCATACATCTATAGAGGCGTCAGGCCGGTACTCCTTGCACACGGGTGCTTGGATGGATGTTATGAGCGTCCCCTTTGGAACGGGGCGGTGGGTTGCTCGACCAAGTTCTTGTTGTTTTATTGCCTAATGTCCTATCTATATTAAAAAAGAAAAAAGAACACGATTAAGTCCCATAATCAAAGTTTCTGAACCTCTATTGTGAACTTTGTGTTTTTATACACCTCTACTGTTTGTCGTTTCCATACTTTCCTTGCACCATTCTTGCAATCGCCGTCTCTGCTAAATTTTACTGCTACGTGCTCCGCTGGTCTCACCTATTTCTGCTCCAGCTGTCGATTTTCGTCACAAATACAAATTCAACAGCGTTGGATCGTTGCTTGGAGCGATCACGATTAGCACGTTAGACAGATGCTTTTGATGGCACAACAGCTTCACCAGCGTGAAGTCTGAAACAAGATTTCCTCACGTCCGATGACCTGTTGATTTTTGAAAAATTCCTTGATAAATTCTTATAAATGTTTTATGCAAACTACAGTTATTATTTTTGTCGTGTAGCACCACTTGACGCTCAGCGTCATTTGATGTATCGAATATCATCAGCTCCAAAGAACATAAATTTTTACTATGACACAGCTAATAAGAAATCTCATGGAAAGAAACAAACGCCGAGAGGTGTTCCTCGCTACTTCGTAATATAATTTTCTGCCATTTGAAACACGTTTTCTTGCATGCTCGTACCTTTTCCTTTCCTTTTCTTTTTTCTTGACATCACTTCTTTATATTTTCTTTTGCTTTTTACTGGCCCACCCTCTCGTCGCCCTATTTAATTAAACTGGGCTGACCTTTCAATTTTATTTTCTTTCGAGCCCCGCATTCTACCCCTTGTCTGCACCTTTCATACTTCATTTTTTTCTAAAGTCTTACGCTAACTTACATTTTTCTTGTAACAGTTGCTGAGCGCCACTGCTATTATTAGATCCCGAACAGCATTGCTAATATGAACCCTTAGACTGCGCGTTTGCACTTCGAAATCTGTTTCAAATTAACGGCACTGAAACATTCACCTTCGAAACAAATAAATTTTCAGAAGGCACTCGTTCGGTGCACTTTGGTGAGGTGAAATAGCCTCAGGAGCAGTAACCATAGTCTAGTTGTCGCAAGACAACGGCGACCTGTCGAAAAGTCAATCATTGCGAATTGGCCATCACTGCTTCTTTGCCGTCGTACTCATGTTGCTTCCTTTTAGCTCTTACCTCGATCACGTTAACCTTGTTTTTAGAGACTGCATCTAGCGCACATTTGTTAAGGTAGTTCTCATGTTTTTTTTTGCTTAAAGCAAGGACGCCCTGAAGTTTCGTTGCAGTGGCACAAATTTTACATTCTCGAACTCTGCGTTTGCAGCCCGCGTGGATCAAGGTGGAGGACAAGGGTATCCTGAGCATTCACCAGCAGGTGATCAGCCGCAACTACCGCATCTCCCTCAGCACCAGCGACAACCGGCACTTTGTGCTGCACATCCGGAACGTGCAGGAGTCGGACCGCGGCGGCTACATGTGTCAGATCAACACATCGCCCATGATGAGCCAGGTCGGATACCTTGACGTACTCGGTGAGGAACCACTTCATTCAAGCGCCTTTTCGCCGCTGAAGCCCTGTCGCGGTTTGTTTGCGTGCTGCCTGCATTAGCTGTCTCTAGAACCCCCGTGCCTAAGAAGAGAAATCAGTCGGTAGCGCTCTGGGCCGCGATGACTGCAGCGACGCCTTTTTCGATGGTATTCGCGATTTCTGTGCAGCGCCAGTGATCAGGGTGACGCTCTGCCCGCGTTATCAGCCGATCGTTAAGGTGGGTGACAAGAGGGGCATAGAATCGAGCGTAGAGAGAGAGAGAGAGAGAGAGAGAGAGAGAGAGAGAGAGATCATAAGCGGAAAGGCAGGAAGGTTAAACAGGCTGAGCCCGGTAGGCTACCCTGCACTGGGAAAGGGGGGAAGGTGGTTGAAAGATGAGAAGGAAGAGAGAAGTTCGCACCTTGCACTGGTGCACAAACAATAAAGCATTCATCGCTGAGTCAGTCACAAGCGGCCATATAGGAGGGTGCACATCAAGAAGCCCTGCAGCGCTTCTGTGACTTTGTGCATAGCAGACGCACGAGGCAACGTACGGCACTAAAATATCTTCTGTGAAACGCCTGTAATGTAAGTGCCCTAAAGCTGCCCGAAGGGTAATCCGCTCATCTGCGTATGTTGGCGAAGACATCGGCACCTTATACCGGCCCTGGTTTTTGTGTCCACTTGTCTGCTGCATATAATAATCATTGCGAAGAGCCGTGCATATTGCACGCTTTCTCGTGTCGTGCAAAGCAGCAGATGCGTATCGTATGTTAGTGCTTCTGAAAAATTTTAGCGTTCCCTGTTCGTTTGTGTGTGTGTGTCAAAATTTACAACGAAGCCTTAGCTCGGAGCGAACTCTGATTTACCTATACAAATACACGTGAAATGCACAAATAACAACCGCTGGACATACTTGAATGAAATTTGTTGCACTTGAAAAAGGAAGTTAATTAAAAAGTTGAGGAATGTTAAGGAAGAGGTTAACAAAAATTGGGAAGCTGAAAGAAACGGAACCTCGAAGCTTAGAAATATTTAGCTGTGCACCAAAAACAGATATCGCATTTCTATAAAGTGTATCTATTAGGGCATTTCCTGCGGACGAATTTTATATACGAGTTTACAATTTACTGAAAATGACTACAACTTTACGGTGGATTTGTGAGCGCCCTACTCAAACATGTGAAGTATATTTCATATCGTTGTATAATGCTTGAATTTCGTCTTGTTTTGATGTATTATTTGACAAAGTTCACAGAATTGCAATATTGGTTTTTCTTGGTGAGTTAGAGTTGTAAACTTGATACGTGAGTTTTGTGAAATTTTGCAATTTTCAACAGTGTCTGCAAAAAGAAAAAAATGAGACTGCAATAATTAATCCGCTTCGTACGGTTACTAGATTTAAACATTCTTCTTTCTATATGCAGCAAATCTCATTAAAGATCCGAGGATACCTAAGCACTTCTTATGAGTTGTGAATGCGATGTTCAATTGAACGCCGTTGAGATGTCCTTGATAAACTCCTCGCGGGCAAGCCAGCGCGTAGAGGTGCTTGGTGCGTTTAGAACTCAGGCGAGAGCTTGCGCGGACAAGGAACGCGCGGATAACAATCTTGACGTTTGCCATGGACATTCTGCTCGACGTCCATCTTTGTGTCACGATTTGGAGAATTGGAATTTCGAACGTCTTGGCAGATTTCATGGCAGCTCACGACATGGGCAGTCATCCAAAGCAATATTGCAGCCATAAGCAACGATCTTCTGATTGTTCGCAATAAGCGTAGCTTTTAAGTTGAAAGAGGAAAGAAAGTACTTGACCTGTGAGCAGACGCCACTGGCACGCAGTGTTTTAGACGTGAAGTGTGAGCAAGGGCTGGCAAGAAACAGCGTGGACGGTTACTGCTGCAATTAAGTATCAATCCTCCTCTTAAACACATTCACTCATTATTCACGTATCCAGTATGAGAGAGAGAGAGAGGAGAGAGAGAGATTGAGCGGTTCACAGAGAAAAGGGAAGCCTGGCTGACCGCACCGTAGCTGTCTAGCGCGCAGCTCACACCTTAACCATACCTGAACATCTATCAACAATGTGGGGAAGCAGAAGACACGGAAACATGATGGAGATAAAAAGGGAGTACTCGGAGCTCATACCTCTGGTGGCATGAGATGCTCCGCGAACGCTAGACGCACTTCGTAAAAACGCGGAAAACAACAAGTCCCGCTGTGAATGCTCGAGGAACATTTGCGCCGTCGTCGCCGTCGCCGTCATCGTCATGCTGTCTCGCCGACGGCGCATACGCACTACTTCCGCAATGGGTTAGTGGGTCACCACAGACGTGGAGTGCGTCTGGATGCTATAATAGAACGTGAAAGAGCGAATTTGACGCACCGTCAATGCTGTGAATGCTCAGTCGCTTCGGCCGCGGAGCAATGGCTCCTTCCTGGCTTCCGCTGCTGGCATGGGCGTTCTGCGCGAGCTAGCGTTCCTGTTGAGCTGCTTTGTGCCTATAATGCCTGAGGGATGGACGCCAAGTAAATATTATATTTCACTGGGCACTCAATAGCGCTGACGATTTTTCGTCGGTCTCACTTCGTGTACCATCAAGGTGCAGTGCCTGCGACGTCACTGGCGGCGCTCATCACTCGAGCGTTGTGGGACTCCTGGCAGCTGCCTGGGTGCTGTTCCTTCTGCTCAGCAGCGCAATTGCCTTGCGTGTTCTGTCGCGCCAACATATCTCGCGCGCTTATAGTTAGAACACCGTCCCCGCACATTAAGCACAAAGGTTTTCCACAAACACCAATGAAAGCTTTGCTTAAACCGATTCCCACAGCACGTGGCATCCACAGATTTCCTTTCTACGTATATTTACACGAAAAGTGGGATCCTAGTGACGCCGTCTACGTGTATCAGGGGGAACAAAACACGGAAAACACTGAAAAACTCAGAAGACAGTCAAATATCCTTTAACATGTGCGAACCTATGCATATGAATGAGTAAAGGCAGGCATGAAACAGCGTAATATGCACTTGACAGATAACACAGTTCCGCAAACAAGCAAAAGTGCACAGGAGAGTCCACAAACACTTACACAAGTCGAAAGTCCGGTAGACTACACCGCCTGATGTACAGCTACATGATACAACACACAATTAAATGGATTAAGAGAATAATAAAGAGGTTGGCGCCAGGTTTGGTTACGTGTCAAGATGACCCAAAACGCCTACAAACTGCAGGAAACCTTAAATTGAGCAGGACTGAGCATGCATTCAACAGTGACGTTGTAATTGCCAACAAAAGCTCTACCATTCGAGCGGCTAGCTTGAGCACCTTAAGTGAAAGCATTATGACATTTCTGTAATCACAGTTATTTTCAAACATTTTTTACGCAATGTATGTTAGACTTTTGAATATGTTCATCGCTTGTGTGGAATTAATGTTTTTCAGCGTGACATGACCAAAGGTGGTCTATCCAGTCATGCTATAATTACACTGTGAAATTCTAAAGCTCTGCCGCTGTTGCTAATGTGTGCTGGACTATACTGAGTCACGCAAACATGCTTTTGATTTAGTTATAACTGTTTTGGTAACGTGGCGGAAAACTGCAGAACTTGAATGGTATCGAAGCGTAGTGTTAGCTGCACGAAAGTATTTATAAACAGAGAAGACGTTACCAATGCTACTTCAGCGTTCGCTGAACAAAACTGGGTCAACAGTCTAGTTAGACAGAAACGTTCCAGCTAAACTTCTTATGCAAATAAGAGGTCTAAGGAAGTGGCATTAAATCCCTAGTTTTTGGTCTAGCACTGATTATTTTGGATTGCGAAACCACGTTTTTCGTTGCACCGCCATGGAATACCTCTGTCTAATAAGACCGCATGCATATTCATGCGCACGCCTGCACTTCGTTGCAAGAGAAGTTTTGTTTGTGATTACGCTGAAATGCGGACCGGTTACCTGGAAAGGGAGCACCATATTCGAAATCCTATAAAGCTGCGTGCCTAGGTCAGCCATTGGCTCTCAAATATCCACGCCTATACGCATAAACTTCACATGTTCGTCGTATCTCTGTATTGGCTCGCAAGCGGTGCAACTCAAAATGCGCTTCACTTTGATGCGTTGAAGGACGCGAACTCAGTATTTGAAATCAGCTTCAGTAGATGCCCGAACGCTGGCGCGGGGCACTGCGCAGAAGGGAGAATTTACTGCCGATTCCTGCATAGTACATTGACTAGAAAAAAAGAAAGAATAAGCCTTACTTTGGGGATAGCAAAATTTATAGTTAAGAAAAACGTTAAGTTAAAAGAAATATGACTACATCAAGCAGGCCCCCAGGAAAAAGTTTGTGCCAACGGCGATACACTCGAACCTATCTATAGCGATGTTACGTACATTCGACGCAAAAATACTTTCGTTATATCCGACATTTATATTAAAGGGGCCCTGAACCAGCCCTCGGGCTTGGTGAAATAACATAGTCCGCGGGTAGCAGACGCTGCTGTGAGCATCTCAGCTAAGTTCTGCTGTCGTACGCGGTCCGTGGAGCTCGCAAGCGGAGCGCGAAGTCACCTTTTATGCGAAGCATATTACGAGAGCTCAACCCAGCTCCTCAGGCGCGGCGGTGTCGCCTTCAATACCACGTGACACCGTGACGTCAGGACAGAGGAAAAGTGGCTTTGGCTCAACTCTTGCAAGATGGGCTGGGTGGGAATCGAACCAGGGTCTCCGGAGTGTGAGACGGAGACGCTACCACTGAGCCACGAGTACGATGCTTCAAAGCGGTACAAAAGCGCCTCTAGTGAATGCGGTGTTGCCTTAGAAACGAGCTGTTTCTCAGGCGTGCGTCTCTTGCTCAGGCGCACATTTCGTTGCCGCGCCGAACGCTGCGTTGCTCGACGCTCACCGCGTCCAATGCGGGGCGTGTAGTCGCTGCGCCGTAGCCCATTGTCGTACACCCCTTGGCGGGTCGACGGGAACGCTGTCGCGTTCCACTCTTGAAGGCGAAGCAGAGTAACGCATGAGTTGTTTCTTCGTCTAGCCGAACCAAATATAGCCAAGCAACAGCAGTTCACCAGGCTAAACAGTGGTTCAACAACTAAAATAAAGGCTAGTATGCTTCGCATCCTGGGCTTAACCTTAGCTAAGCCACAGGCATTTTTTTCACAAACGCTCTCGTTTCAAAAACCCTATGCTCCTCGATCTTTTCTGTGTGCTTTATTTCCTCATAAAGCACACTCCAATACGCGGCTGCTATTGGTCGCTGCGCTCGGCTACACTACAGCCGCCGCGAGGTGCCGCGACGAGTCCAGTGGCCAAGCGCACTGCGGCTCTCTGTGGACAGCCGCGTTTGGCTTACGTTAAGCGCGGCATAGGCATTAAATCGAAAATTTGAACTGCGCGCCACCGTGACGTCTCCGCCGTAGCCTTCGCAGTGCAAGGCATTGGAGGAGAAAGGGGAGCACAGCTGAGGCCGTGTTTGATTGCCGATAACTCCGCTTCTGCTGAACACATTGAAGTATACTTTCTGCGGCAAAGTGCTTCCGAAATAGCCTATATTCACTTCAGATGTCTTTATCCACTTCGATAAAAAGTGGTTCAGGGCCCCTTTAAGCATTCGTTCGTAACATGCCTATATCGGCGAGAAACGTTCTACATTGCTTTTTTACACGCGAGATTTCATTGTATCCGTGTGCGTTATATTGAGGTTAAACTTTTACCTTGAAGCCAATTCTTGGGCTTTTGTTGCAGGGTAGAAACATGACGACAAAATTGGAAACAATCACATGGGCTAGACGATAAAATGAATTGTAGTCAGAAACACAGTTTACAACTTTAGCAGTACTAATTCAGAAAAAAAAAGATGAATACTGAAATGGCCGTAACGGAAGCTAGATGGAAAGACGTGGAAGAAGAAACAAAACTGATGATAGGAAAACCGAGTCGAGACGACACAGGGCTCGTACAGAAACTATGGTGATAGCGAGAGCGCTTAATTATCGATAGGCATGTGGGACCACCGGTATGAATGGGTTATTGATCGTAGTCACGTAAGCATCACGTTGCCCACGTTTCCCTTTTATTTTGGTTTATTAAAACCTATTGGACTACAGGTGATATATATCGACCTATGTTGTAAGTTCGGACAAAAGTCGCATAGCAGGACTGTCCGGAGGACCAGCTTTAACAGTGTGTAAATATTAATAATTAATATATGGGGTTTCACGTGCTAAAACCACCTTCTGATTATGAGGCACGCCGTAGTGGAGGACTCCGGAAATTTCGACCACCTGGGGTTCTTTAACATGCATCTAAATCTAAGTACACGGGTGTTTTCGCATTTCGTCCCCATCGAAATGCGGCCGCCGTGGCCGGGATTCGATCCCGCGACCTCGTGCTGAGCAGCCTAACACCATAGCCACTTAGCAACCGCGGCGAGTAACAGTGTATAAAGATGTGCAATAGTAAACAAGCAAGGCTTAAGCAACAAAGTACAAGTACGTGCACAAAGTATCGGTAAATTGCAGAATAAACGCGTGATTCAATTAACAGAAAGTAAACGAATAAATGAAACTGCCGCGCAATGCGTAAATGCAGAATTACGAACGAGTGTTTAGCAAGTCATGAAACAAACCGTTCAGATAAGCAGTAAAATATTATTGACGAATGCACGTTGTAATTAAATACATCGATCGATGCAAATGCAGAAAGAAAGAACAGTACAAAAATCAAGAATTAGATCATGAAAGTAACTAATGAAAAACAAAGCTAGCACGAGGATAAACAAACTTTTCCCTAGAACTTATAGCCCCAGGATAGTCCTGGAATGATGGCTTATGACTCAAACAGGTGGCGGTAACTGGCGACTGACGCGCTTTCCTGGACGCAAATGTTGCTGCCGACTGGACGTTTAGGTGTTGTGTTGCTATTGTGAGTGGGGACCCCGTGCTTTAGCAGGTTCATTAATTGCGGTGAAAGCAGAGCAAATTACTAAGATTAATTTCCAGATTTTGTGACGCGCTAAAGTTCTTGTCGTGTTACAAAATATTCAGGGGCATAGCCATAGGTTGGTCGGCCTACCTGCCAGTGCCTCCACCTTTGTACACGCCGTGAGAAAAAAAGAAAAGACGGAGAAAGCTGACTGCGATGTACTCCACTGCGTAGGCCTACATCAAGAGATGCATTAAAAGTGGTCGGCACTTGACGTCGACTGTCTCGAATCACAGAAGCGCTACAGCTACGACGCTGCTGATCACCGCGTGTTCGCTCGGCCTCGCAATCCGATTATGGGTTGAAGTCAATAAAAGTACGGCCGGCATCGGCATTGAAGCAGAAAAAACAAAAATACATAGCAGCAGCAGCAGCAACAGGGCAGAACCGTGGCAGCCTTGCTACAGCTGCCATTAACATGATTAAGACGCGTTCGGCTGATGGAAAACAGGCGCTGTGTATAGCGGGCGCTACAGGAGCATGCGGCTTGCCTTAACCGAGAACAAGTGGGGGGCCGCGGCGGGATGTTATGATGCATTTTGGGGTGCTACGCCACCCCACACGAGCTTGGGCGGACGAGAGTTAGCCGTATAACGGGGCTTGTTTTTCGCAATTATTTATTTTGGAAAGCAAGGGTGGTGCAAGAGAAGAGCATTAAGGATCCGGAAGGAGTGCGGCGCATGATGTTATGATGTGTTCTCTGAAGGGGGGAGCGTTGATTACAGAATTTAGATTAGAGACCTTCGATTAGATTGATTAAAATTACCGATACTGAGGCATCAACTAAACGGAAGGAGTGAATGTAGGTTTACAATACAATATGCCTTTATTTCCATAAATATACAATTTATGGGGGATTTAAGGGAAAAGTTGCTCGCAGCAACTTGACGGGCCTACGATTTGACGGGCCTACGATTAATGTCACTTATAAGAAAGATACAATGGTACGCAAGAATGAAAGAGTGAATAGCAGACACTGAACGACAGTCGAGGTTTCAGATAATCGGATTCACAGCTGAGATCACAAGGGCATAGTGTGAACTAGAATTCTTCAGTATAGAACCAGTAGTATAGAGGTGGATTTTTCAGCGCTTACGTAATTTGGACCATAAAAGTAACGAGTGCGAGCTATCTCTACCCTGTCACAATTATTCAGGTACACCAGTTCAAACGTTCAAGCAAAAGACCTTCACGAAGTCGCCTGAGAAAGCAATATCTTAGTTTTTGCGCACTGCGCGAGTAATCCGCTCATCATTGATCACACGGAAACACTTTGCAGCTGAACCTGAGTCCTGAAAAATAAAAGAAAGAGAAACTCAATTTTCAATATTATTGAATATAAATAAATAAATAATGAATGAATGAATTTTATTACAGTCAGACAGCTGCCGCACTGACGCAAATGGCTTTTCCGCAGTGCCGCCAGACATCGTGGTCGAAGAAAGCAGCTCGGACGTGGTGGTGCGCGAGGGTTCGAACGTGACGCTAACTTGCAAAGCGCGAGGCTACCCGCGGCCTGCCATCACCTGGCGTCGGGAGGACAACGAGCCCATCCCGCTCGGCTCGTGGAAAAACGGAAAGAAGACGCAAACGCTGGGTAAGCGCGCATGCGCATTCGCTCCGCGTGGTTTGCACTCTGCGTTATCTCGCTCTGGTCTCGCAAATACTGAATGGCCGGCATGACAAAGCAGTTCATCTGAAAGAGACATCTGCCTCTTAGCCGAGACTGTGCACACGTCACTTGCAATTAAGGAGCCGATAGTCTCACTGGAGTAAAACACATTCTCCGTGCGCCAAATGATGACAATGATAGAGAAGATGTTGAAGAGTACTACGTGAGACATTTCGGCTTTCACTTTGCACTAAAGCTGCTCAGTATGCATGACAAACGTAGCGCAATATGCAACCTTTAACTTGACAGCGGCTGATTTATGGGTTAGTTCCGCATGGAATGGCGACTAGCAAGAATTTGTTTTTGTTGTTGTTGTCGTTGTCGACATCGTCTTTGTTGTTATGTACTGTCAGCGTACACGCCGTGTGATTTTTATTGCCAGATTAAAGCGTAAGCTTCTTTGTGTGTGTGGCCTGGGAGGCCAATATATTTTGATAAATGTATTAGTATAAACTGTGTATTAAAATAAGCAACGCAAAACTTCAACTTCAGCATTGAATCAACTATAAATTATCGAACACTAAGACTCTTCCTGGGGCTACCCCGATGTGCTCCTACATGGGACTTAATAATACACCCTTATTGGGACTTGTTACGTGACATACAGCATGGCAATGGGCTGTTGTTTGTCAAAGCTGTTTCGTTTCTTACAGTGTACTGTTTTATACTGTGCGTTGCCTCGTTGATTGTTAATACGTCGGGTCTGTGCATCTGTTTAGCCATGCTAATACTTAGCGTTGCCTTCGAATTAGTACTGATATCTTTTGCTGTGTTTGTTTGTTTGTATTTGTGTGTGTGCGTGTGTGCTTGCGTGCGTGCGCGTATTCGTGCGTTTGTGTACTTCGCGTGTGCATTCATGCGTAGCTGGTTAACCAGGTGGGACTACTTTAGTCATTACGATGCTATCGATATCACGAGTCCGCCTTTTATGCCAACGTCTGAAAAAATTATGCTTCTCCATCTTTTAGTTCAATTGATTAGATTTTCATCATATAAGTCTTTCTTCTTTCTCTCTTTTTCTTGGAGTGTGTGTGTGTGGGGTGGGGGGGGGTAGGGGGGGGGGTCTGTAACTGCTTGTAAACCGAATAGCCTTGCCCGGCTCTCTCGCCCGTTTTCTTGGTCGATGGTTCCCAACGGGCGGACTGTCACCTCCTATACAAACGCGCCGATACAAAGGGCGCCTGTACAAGCGCAATCGTGTTGAGAGATGTGTTTGTCGCCGAACGCCAGCTATGACACCCACATACACGCGATATGCAAGAGACGCCGCAGGGATGCTTTGTTGTGCTTTCGCGTCGTGGTGTGGGGCAACGAAATCGACTCGACGTCGTGAAAGAAGTTGCGACAAAGCTCCATTGTTCAAATAAATTAGACCGACCGCCCGTGAAAAAAAATTCGCATACTTACCGCGAGGCCAACATTTTAACGAGAGTGTACCAGATTTAGAGAAAGAGAGAGAAACGGTGTCCACACCGTTTCTCTTTCTCTTTCTCTCTAAAGGCAAGGAGGTTAACCGGAAGAGATTCTAGTTTGCTACCGTGCACTGAGGGAAGGGTAAATGGGAATGAAAGATGAAACGAATAGCGGAAAAATAAAGCAAAGACACAAAAAAAAGAGGAGCTGGGGAACGTCCTTGAGAACTATGCTGCCTTCGCCAGTAAAATGAGTTCCATGTTGTCAGCATGCCAATGATGGGCTTTACAGCGTGCGGTGCTGCGGTGTCATCTGGTACGTAGAAATTGAAGCACTTTCCCGGACTCTCGGTGGTGTCTCAGGCCTAGTAGTCGTCAAAACAAACAGCTGATCTAAATAATAACGACAAACCGTCGCCAATACTTTGTGACCAGCGTGAGGTAAGACGAAGAGAGGGCTGATTTTACCATTTATTTCTCTCTCTCTCCCGGCGGAGAGCAATACAAGGGCTCCAGAGAGCAAGTAGCAAGAGCGAATTCAGATCGGAGCGGACGGACTGGTTGCTGCCACGTTATTGCGCGATCCCGATATATCCAGCGCGGTAACCGACGACGCCACCGCACGTAGTAAAGGCGACAAGACCGTAGTTCCTGGCTAGTGAAAAACCAACAACTCGACAAGCAACGGATGACTCTCCACGACGTCAAAACCTGTCGCTGGTCGCTTAACTGTCACTGTCTTCCAAAATTGCATGCATAGTGGTTGATTATTTAAAGCTGTTTGACACGTACGTGCTGTCGCATGAGAGCGTTTGGGCTTCTGAAAGTTCACACGCTGTGGTGGAAGCGTTCAGGTACGACAGCCCTCTTATTCTACCACCGCCATCTCCGCTTGTGGAAGCTACGGGAGAGGTGGACGGCAGTCGCCTTCCACGCGCCGCTGAAAACAACACACATATGACGAATCGGTTTATATGCATAGCAATCTATAGTACCGCTACAGCTGGGCTGGTTAACGACTCTGTTCTCTATGGAAGTATGCGATGAAAGAACGAACGCTGCCTAGACATCCTCACTGCAACACGTGTACGACTTCAAGCGAACCATTCCTTTATAATAAAGCAAATAGCCTTAGAGAAGCATTCCGCCGCTCACTTACATTATCACTTATAGTCACTAATTTTTCGCGCAAATTATTGAAGGTACTCCGGTGGTATCCCCGACTGGCCGTATCGAAGCGCTCTAGACCTCTCTCACGAGTAGTATTGTCCTGAAATGGTGGAAAGAAAGCGCAGGTCTTGCGTTCGGCTGAATTGTTTCGATCGCTCTCATTCAGCGTCCAGCCCCCTCAGGCGCTCCGAGTCCTGTCGTCGGAGCAGCCGTCGAGATTGAGAGCGTTTCCTGTCATGTGATCACATCACAGCGTCGCGGCGTCGCCGCTGTTGGAGACGGAACCCCAGCCACTGCGTGCTGGCGTCCCAACAAACGCTCGTCCCATCGGCACGTCCGCCGTTTTTCCTGGCAGCGTCGGGAGCTTTGGCTTGGCTTCGACGCGAAATTGGATTATTTGCTGTATAGCCACGTGGTTTCGTCTCTCCCATTTCTTCCCCCGAGTGCGGGTGACACGTGCGGCTTGTGGGTTTGTCCTCTGCCAGTGGGCTCAAAAAACTCCGGATTCGCCCGACTCGGACTCAGAAGATGGACATAGAGAAAGATGGAGGCGACCAGTCGATCTCATTAGACTATACTCTATTTCTCTCAGACGGTACAGAAACAATATAGGGATAAAGATATATGTTTTTCACACAGAATGCTCTTAACGAACCCAAACCTCAGGTGGACATCTCTTGCCAGTATTGTTGCCACTTCGTAAGGTGCAGCCTATGCGCAAAATACAGCGCTTCATTCTCGTCTAGGGAAACCTACTGAAACACATGCACAACGTTATTGTAGATTGCTTTCTTTACTTATCTTTAACACACTATGACATAATCTTCACATAGTGCAGCCTGAAGCGACACCCTTCTTGAGAACTCACAAAAGAAAGGTCTCCCACATGCGTGTCTGCAACACCTTTAGTCGCGGGAAGATCCGAAAGGATAGCCTTTAAGCAATCTTCACGACTACTGTTTCCTTATCTAAGAGACATTGTTTTTTTCAACAGGTTGTAAGTATCCCAGTGACAGCGAAAGAGACGCTCAGGCGGAACAATTGCCGGCCTTGATCGTCGGGCTGTACCCTCCTGCGGCTACAACATACCGCCACCACAATCGCCACCGCCACTAGGAACTAGTCAAAATTTTCTGCAAAAAAACTCATACACATATCAGCCGTGTAATTTCCGCCCATAGCTTGATTGCGCGTTGCTTAAGAGAGAAAAGAAATGCCGGAAGTAGTAAACACAGTTTCCTACGAATTATTCCTAAAAGAAACTGTGACACTACAGCAACTACGGGAGTTACAAGTATGCTGGTTCAGCCAGAATTGCAATGACGGTGCAGGACATGCGTTTACCTAAACTTTGTCCTTTTAATTTCAAACGGAATTTTTTTTTCACTTTACAAATCGATCATTTTGAACAAACTACTGCCTTATAAATGCAACAGTTTGCAACCTTGTGTAAGGATACGTATTGCCTCACTGTATTTTGAAAACTAAGCCTCCGTGGGGACCTAGAGAGAGAATGCATGATAAATAACTCCACCAGTAAGAAGGCTAGGCGTAAGTAAGAAGCCACAAGCGAGATGGTTAGTCAAATCCGCGTTATACTCATCAGTCCCATGATAGCTGAACGATCGCAACTCTCCGTCTAATAAATTTCGTTGGAAACTCTATCACAAAGTAAAATAAGCACCACGCGACTCGATGACAAACAAAGGGCGCCGCCACCAATTGGCACCTCGTCGCTGGCGCGTGCGTTTCCCTGCACTTATTTCCCTCAGCGCGCCCCTTATCAGGCGAGCATCCGCTGGAGCTTCGTCGACGGAGGGGAGTCAGCCGGTGCGTAGGCGGAGGGCGCCGCCGCCGCCGCCGCCGCTGGCGTCGACACGAACGGGTGTCAATAAGCGGCAGCCGTACAACTGGGTGCAAAGTGAAAAGGACATAATCCTTCGATCCACTTACGGTGCGGACTGAAGACGAGGAAGCGCTACAAGCAAAGAACGCAAGCAGATTGTGTGCGAAACCGGTGCGGGAGGGAGCGAATAAAAAAAAAAATAACAGGCTGAGGTATCGGGAGACGAGCGCCGAGGGGAGCCGATTTCTTGACAGCGGCTCGACCGGCTTACACTGGCGGCCCCCGACGCTCCAGATGCAGCTTTCCTCCCAGAATGCGCCGCGAAACAGCGGCCCATCCCCAAAGCTAAGAGACGATAAAACGAAAGGAAAGAAATGGGGGTTTCCTAGTTGCGGGGGAAGCAAAACCTGCTGAGCTTGGGGCTGCCGTAATAGATTGCTTGCTCACCCGTTCGCAAGAAGACCCGGTGTAGGTTTCACGGTGTTTTGACCTCGGGATCACCGTGAGGCTTACGCGAGATCGAGCCTCTACAGGCGGAAGGCGTCACTTTTGGTCCCTGTATCTGCTCTGCCTTACGATCGCTTCTCTCTCTCGCTCTCGATCTTTTTTCTTTGCCACATTTCTTTGTAATAGGTAGCCCCGGAATCGTCTCGTTGAAAAGTGAGCGCCGGAGAAAGGAAAATTGGTTGTGTTGGCGCGGTGTCTCCGAGCGATATTGGAGCACCGCTAAGACAGCGCAGCTGCAGCGTCGGCGTCGCGAGGTGCTCAGTGGTGACGCCTTGTGGCCAAATTTCTGCCGACATCATCGTTGTCAGGCATAGTGAAAGAGTGGAGTATATACTACAAACAAATTCAGGAGTCTGCGTCAAAACCTTATAATTTTTCTCTCTTTAGTTGAATTTGCTCAATGGCCCTAATTTTCTTGTCTTTTATTCGTGTTTCAGACCTGGCTAGCCATCCGAATGTGTTGCAAATACCGCACTGATAGGCAATAAATAGACATACACCTCTAGACAAAATAATAATAATAATAATAATAATAATAATAATAATAATAATAATAATAATAATAATAATAATAATAATAATAATAATAATAACCGTGATACCCATCATCATCTTTTTGCGTCCACTGCAGGACGAAGGCCCTTTCTTGCGTTCTATAATTACCCCCGTCCTGCACCAATTCATTCCAACTTGCGCCTGCAGATTTCCTAATTTCATCAGCCCACCTAGTTTTCTGCCGTCCTCGACTGCGCTTTCCTTCTCTTGGCACCCATTCTGTAACTCTAATGGTCCACCGTTTATCCATCCTACGCATTACATGGCCAGCCCAGCTCTTGTTTTTTCTCTTAAAGTCCATTAGAATATCGGTTATCTCCGTTTGCTCTATGATCCACATCCCTTTCTTCTTGTCTCCCTCCTTAACGTTACGCCTGACATTCTTGGTTCTATCGCTCTTTGCGCGTTCCTTAACTTGTTCTCTAGCTTCCTTGTGAACCTCCTAGTTTCTGACCTATATGTTAGCACACCGGTAGGATGAAGCGATTGTACACCTTTATTTTCAATTATAGTGGTAAGCTCCCAGTGAGAATCTGGTAATGCCTGCCGTATGCACTCCAACCCACTTTTATTCTTCTATGAATGTCTTCTCATGATCAGGGTTCCCTGTGATTAATTTATCTAGGTAAACGTACTCCTTCAGAGACTCTAGAGGCTGACTGGCGATCTTGAACTCTTGTTCCTTTGCCCACCTATTCATCATTATCTTTGTCTTCTGCATATTATTCTTCAACCCCACTCTTACACTCTCTCTCTGTTAAGGTCCTTAATCATTTGTTGTAACTGGTATGCATTGTTGCTGAATAGAACAATGTCATCGGCAAACCGAAGGTTGGTGAAATATTCGCCGTTGATCCTTACTGCTAAGCCTACCCAGTTTAATAGCTTGAATACTTCTTCCAAGCACGCAGTGAATATCATTGGAGAGATTGTGCCTCCTTGCCTCATCACTTTCTTGATAGGTAACTTTCTACTTCCCTTGTGGAGATCCAAGTCAGCTGTGAAATCTTTGTAGATATTTCCAAAAATATTCACGTATGCCTCTTGTATTCCTTGATTACGTAATGCCTCCTTGACTGCTGGTATCTCTACTGAATCAAATGCCTTTTTCATAATCTATGAAAGCCACATAGAGAGGTTGATTGTTCGCTGCATATTTCTCGATTACCTGATTGATGACATGCATGTGATCCATTGTAGAATATTCCTTCCTGAAGCCAGCCTGTTCTCTTAGTTGACTGAAGTGTCGCCCTTATTTTATTGGAAATTGTCTTGATGAATATTTTATACAATATTGAAAGCAAGCTAATGGATCTATACTTTTTCAATTCTTTAATGTCTTCCTTCAAGTGCATTAGTATAATGTTGGCATTCTTCCAGTTCTATGGTACACTTGAAGCTGAGAAGCATTGGGTTTAGGGCCGCAAGCTTTTCAAGCATGATAGCTCCTCAATCATTGGTTAAATCGACTGTTATTTGATTTTCTCCTGCCGCTTTTTTCCGGGTCATGTCTTGCAAGGCCCTTATAACTTCGTCGCTGGTTATAGAAGGAGCCTCTGTATCCTATTCATTACTATTTCGAATAAAGGTAGCATGGCTGCTCTGGCATAGAATTCTTTCGCTGATTTTACTATACCTTCGAAATTTCTAATGTTACCCGGCTTATCTTTCTGTGCATACATCTTGGCGTGTCCTACACCAAGCTTTCTTGCCGCTAGTTTCATGCTGCGTCCACTTTTTACTGCTTCCTCAATTTTTCTAACGTTATGATTTCGAATATCCCTAAAATTCTCCTAATTGATCAGTTTTGACAGTTCGGCGAATTCTATCTGATCTCTTGAGTTGGACACTTTCATGCTTGTCGTTTCTTTACAAGGTTCTTTGTTACTTGGGAGAGTTTACGTACTGGTTACCTTGGTGACTTATTTCACACTTCAATTACTGCTTCTAAAATCAGCCTAGTTACAGTTTCATCTCTGTGTTCTAAAGCTGCATATTTGTTTGCAAGCACCAGTCTGAATTTCTCTGCTTTTACCCTTACTGCGTCCAGGTTGGTCAATTTCTTCTTGACTAATTTTACTCTTTCACTCTTCATATCAAGGGAAATCCTAGACCTGACTAACCTATGACCACTGCAATTTACCCTACCTAACACGTTCACATCTTGCACTATGCTGCACCATGCTGAGACATCACAGAAGCGAAAACTATCTGTTACGAGCGGGCTCCTTGATGTACGTAAGGTCATCTTGTTTACGGCTGTGCATCTTCCCGCCACGCAGTTCAAACCTACGAAGGCGAGTTCCTGACTGTGACTCGTGTGAGCCGGGTACACATGGGCGCCTACCTGTGCATCGCCAATAACAACGTGCCCTCGCCCGTCAGCCGAAGGATCATGCTGCACGTGCACTGTAAGTTTGCGCTCTCGTTGTGAGCCACTACTATGTCTTCTTTTTTCCCTTCAGAATGGCAGGCTTCCACTAAAGGCAGACTAAATTCCAAGCCGGTATGGCCTAACGTTTTCCTGCCTCTGAAAGATGCAAGCGTCCGGCTGGTTGAACCATCTGAGCAGCACAATGGCGGGCAAGCAGTAGCTGAAATGCTCACCCCCCAAAAAAAGTCAGAAATAAGTATAGCGCGTTGCAAAGACCCTGTCAAAAGTTCTGCGATAGACCAATGTATCCACATGACTGCTCCCCCCCCCCCTCTCCCTCGCTCATATATGCTCGTCGCGATGGCTGATCGGCTATGTTGATTTATATTGAGTACCATGCTGCAGGTTCAATAATCGATCTCTATTCGTTACGGATATAAAAACAAGCCTCGTGAACGAAGCATTGGCTGCAGGTTAAAAAACTCCTGGTAGCCAAACCAAATTTCAAGTCCATAAACACGGGGTCTTTTTTAACCCATATGTTGTTCTGGGACGTTAAACGTTATCAATTCATCGCTCAATGAATGAATGAATGAATGAATGAATGAATGAATGAATGAATGAATGAATGAAATAACTATTTATAGAAAACTTCATACATCTTCCGAACGTTCATGTAACAAATTATTTAAACGTACGATACACCATATGCCCCATATCAATATTCTCATGTGGTCATGGTCATACCTGTATACACACAGGTATATTTCAATGTAAAGCCAGATTATCACATGATACTATGGTATGGAAAATATGGGGGCGCATTAATAGCTGCGTGGCCTTCTCGGCTGCACAGCAGCGCGCACGTTGGACGGGAAAACGGGAGTGCTCATTGGCGACCGCGGTGCTGGCGCAGTTCCACCGGTGATCTGGATCCCGCTGCAGCTCGTGGGCGCACCGCAGCGGGCAAACGTGACGCTGGACTGCCACAGCGAGGCGTACCCTCCGGCCGTCAACTACTGGGCCAAGGACACGCACAAGATTTTCCTGGACAACGACAAGTACTCGCTGAGCGTGCGCAAAGGCGGCTACAAGGCCCACATGCAGCTCACCGTCAGGAAGCTGCGCGAGAGGGACTTCGGCGCGTACCGCTGCCTCTCCGAGAACCTGCTCGGCTCCACCGAAGGCTCGGTCAAGCTCTACGGTGCGTTACCTGTCACTTGCGGAGCGGGTTGTCGTTTATTCGCGACTTGTGTCACAAGAGGCTCGTAAAACTGCTTCTGGGTGAGGCGATCCGCAAGCAGTGCTCTCGCAGGAGAGCAGAGGAGCCCCAGCCCAGCTTTCAGTCTTTGTGAGACAGGTCCCTGTTGGTTTCGTATGAGAGAACACGATTCAGAGACTCTGGCCTCTGCAAGCAAGGATTCAACATTGCTCCTCGAGGAAAGCGTGGAGTTTGGATGAAACGCAGGAAATACTGAGGGGCCAAACTAACCAGTGTCTTCGTTTTTCTGCGTCAATGTCTTACCCCATCCACACTTTTATGACTCGAATGATCGCCTTACTGGCATCAAGGAGCACGAACAGTGATCAAAGTGATTGAGCTTGCACAAATATGATTGAGCTTGTAACGAAGCCATTATCTTATCCTTTTGGCAGATTACCTTTGAACTGAATTTTTCACCTCTTTTGTCACACAATCTTTCTAGTTTGAACTGAATGCATTGGTAGTCAGATCGCCGATAAAGAAGAGTGTATGTGTATAAGAGGAGGAGGGGGAATGGTGCTGGGTGGGAGGTGTACGGACCGATTAAGGTTGATTGAGACAATGGCTGTATATATATATATATATATATATATATATATATATATATATATATATATATATATATATATATATATATATATATCAGGGGCGTAGCCAGGGGGGGGGCTTATGGGGCTTCAGCCCCCCCCGAAATTTTTACGTGCTGTCCATGCACCGCCGACCAAAGCGACTCCCGGCGCCGGAAATCACTCTGGATTTTGTCTAGAATGTCTTTTTGACGCTCGAAAAGACATTTAACAGCGAAGATTGCGAACTCGGGCTGGATTTCGTGGCAAGCCCGTACACCGGCAGTCATATAACGCCAAGCAGTCCCATCCGAGGACAAAGTTTCAAGGGCGCTTTGTTGGTGAGCGGGCTCGCCGCGGCATCTCACTGAGGCCACGGAATCTATGGAGCGCATGGATATCAATTGCGATACTTTATGGGTATAAATCTCATAAGCTCTTGATGTGAAACGTGCATTGACATTTCCAAAGTTGTGCTTTAAATTTTCAATTGCGGAACTTTGTGGGTTTAATGTTGTTATAAACATTTGACGCCAAAAGTCCATTGACTTTTCTAAAGTCTTACATCGGAACATACAACGAGACAAGCCAAATCAACACACTAGCAGACCAGTTGACAAAGCACACAGCGAGGTCCGATGAGACGATGCGTTGGGTTGGTTCATTTGTGCCGTCATGTCACATAAAAAATATCAACATTTTTTTTAACCTACGTCAGAACATCCATGTCAAGACACTAAAGCCAGCCAAAGTAACTACGTTCTTATTTATTTTTTCTACTTTGACTTTTATTCGCCGAGGACACATTGAGCCTCTTCAATTTTTTTGTTCTCGCTACCCTACCCGCGGCTGCCAGAGCGAGCCATAGGGCATATGTTTTTCTCGTATGGCCCCGACCACCGTGCGGTGCACTTCGGTGGGCGTTCGGTTTGCTCTGGCCGAGTGGATTTTCACCTGACAGAGTTTTGGAAGCTTTCTGGCTAGCAGACGAGAAAAAAAGAAACAAAGGTCGCTCACCGCCATCACTGCGGGGACTCGAAGGATTGCACCGCGTTCCTTGAGCGGAACCTTTCCGGAAAGTCTTGTTTCGCCGGTGTAGGATACTGAGCAGTATGCGTATGGTTCTCAGTGGGTCAATCATCCCATGTTTTCTTCGGTATTAATTCCGTAGCCCCATTAGGTGCCCGGTGTAGGCAACATACTTTCCTATGCGTTCTTTTTTCTATTTCGGTGCCTCCGCCCCACAGAAAAAAAATACATTGTTGTGGCGCAGCGAATTGTCGCATGGTGAAAGTTCGATTTTGATACTTCTTTTGCGTTAAGTAATGGGCGACGGGACGCTTCAGTTTCCGGATACGTTTATTATATTATTGCAAAAGCTATTATATGGACACGCCAGGCGCATTCCTGCCATCGCCGTCGCCCTCATGTTTCGTATAAAGTCCAAGGGTGACAAAATCGTGACCACGCGCTGCATGCTGTATGTGCGAGTGAAAGCGTAGGAGGGGAGGTGGAATGGGTGAGCCGACGATGGTGGCTCAGTCTTGTGTGCGCAAAGGAGAAAAGCGGGGAGCAAGCGCGCCGCCTTCCGTCGCTCGCAATACATCGGGGAGAGTGGATGGAATGGGGGCGGAATCTAGGATTCTCTGAATCTATGATTGTGCAACATGGTTATTTGCCTTGTTTTACGCATTACATACAGTTAATTTTTCTTACATACATAGACTCATTGGAGACTTATACGTATACTTAAATATCTTGTTGCCAGGTTTTGTGTATACATGAAGTGAACTTTGTTTCCAGTGACACTTTTTTGTCCTTTATCAAGCCGTATTTTCGCATTTGTATATCCCATTGTATCTTTGCATTTCTAATGTACGAGGGTGAGCCAAATGAAAATGCGCCTACCCTAACCGCGCAATAATGGTTCGGTTCATTATCTGCGAGGCATGCGCGTAGGAGAACGGCATGTCCCATTTACAAAAGTGACACGCAGGTGTGAAGATAACTGTTCTTTAATGCTCTCATACACTGGGTTGAATATGGTTGCGTCGCATAATGGACACTTCAAAAGTTGAACAGCTCGGTGTCGCGAAGTTTTTGATAGCAAAAGGTGTTTCCAAAACAGAAATTAATCGCCGTATGGCTGCCGTTTACGCTGAACACGGCATTTCATTGAGCACTGTGAAGCGTTGGAGCAAACGGTTTAAAGGACGTTGTAAAGACATTCCAAGACCGGGCCAAAACCATCGTGCAATCACCCCCCACACAATTTCAAAGGTTCATGAGCTGATGAAACAAGAAGGGAGCATAAGCATCGATGAACTGGCAGACCGTCTGAACATCAGTCACGGTTCGGTTCACGCCATAATTTATGAGCTTCTCGGTTATCGGCTCTTTGGTGCGCAATGGATCCCCAAGATTTTGATCCATCGCGAGAAGACGGAGAAGTTTCGCGCTGCCTTGACTCATCTGATCGGGTATCATAATGAGGATGACGACTTCTTGTTTGCATTTGTGATCGGGGACGAACCTTGATGCCACTACTACGAGCCTGAAACACGACGGCAAAGCTTACAGTGGAAACATTCGAATTTACCACGCCCAAAGAACGCAAAGGCCATCATCTCCGCTGGAAAGGTGCTGCTGACTTTTTTTTCGGTCGTCAGGGTCCATTACTGATAGAATTTGCTAAATCTTGAGAGGCTATCAATTGTTTCCAATATTGTGAAACGCCAGAGCGGCAGTGTGTCGCAATCAAGAACGAACAATGTGGAAAATTGACGAATGGGGTCATCTTGTTCCACGACAATGCCTGTCCCCCCGTCGCTTATGTGGTTAATACAAAACTGGCAAAATTCAAGTGGGAAACGCTTCAGCATCTGACAGCTCAGACCTATCACCTTGCGACTTCTACATTTTGGGGCAGCCGAAAAAACAGCTCAAGGGAACCAGATACAGACTTTTTGAAGCAGCAACCCAAGGAGTTTTATAAGACGGGAATCACGCGACTCTTTAGTCAATGGGACAAATGTCTAAATTCTCATGAAGGCTACTTTTAAATAAAGTACCCCGTTGTTGGCTCACATTCATTTGACTTGCCCTCGTATATCTTGCAGAATTCCTGCTTTTTATACGTGCCCTCTGTTGCGACTATGATTTCGGTGCAATTACTCACGATACACGACCGGTGACAGTTGCTCTTGCGTAATACAATAAAACAAATTACAGCGTCATTGAGATTTTTTCACTGGCCACTGCATATATACTAGAATGTAAGCACGGTTCTTGAATGACAAAGTTTCGTTAACATATTTGTCCTCAACTTGCTCAGTTCATTGCCTTTTAATTTTTCATATCAGTGGCATGCACTGCTTTTGTGGTTTCGAACTGATGTAGTTCTAAAGTTCGTGTGATATTTTCTTTACTTAGATAGGCAAAAATATGGAAGCATTGATACCAGTTATTTTGGGCAAAATTTTTGGCACATACGAGTATATTCTTTTATGAAAAAATACATATTTTGTTGTTTTGACTATGTGTAGCGTTCAAGAATTCGTTTGCAGCATCTTTGGCAATGACAATGCAGTTATTATTCATGGATTTGATCCCTTGACAAATTGTTTAAGAGGAAGCTTTAGCTCGGGCCCAATCCGACGCGGCCTATTCAAATAATTGTAAAATGCAGAAACGCTTTTCTTAGATAATCCTGCTAATCGCTTTTGTTGAAATTCGTTGCATTTGAGAGAGAAAGTTAAATCCTAGTTCTGTTGGAAACACAACTTCGATTTAGGGCCTGAATTTTGTTTAAAATATTTTGAAAAATTCGAAAGTTTGAAAAAATAGAAGCACGACGTTTACAAACTAATAGCTATGCATGAAGAACAGACATTGTGGTTCTGTAAACGGCATCTATTATAACAGTCAAAGCGGACAAGTTTGCTATGTCAATTTGTATCTTACGTGAATTGGTTACGTTGTGTACAAGGGTTCGGCACAAGCAGTAATTCCACAATACTAAATTTTTTTTTAGATTCATGTGTAACATATCCATTTTGTCCGCTGTAGATGTACTATTAGATGCAATTCACAGAATTGTGATATCATTTTTCATTGTTGAGTCACGGAGTTTTAAACTTGATAGTTTCGTTTTCTGAAAATTTTTGATTTGGCCAATTTTTAATAAATAATTGACCACCTAAATGCAAAATTTGAAACCAGTAGTCACTAGAATTAAACTTTTTCGTTTAAATGCAACAAACCTCCTCAAATTTGGCGAAGTGGTTGCAGGGAAAAACGAATTCCCCTTATACATGTATTTAAATAGGAGCACCCGAGCTAAAGCTTCCTGGAACAAAATTTCTGGCTACGCCAGTGGCCCCATATATATATATATATATATATATATATATATATATATATATATATATATATATATATATATATACACACACACACACACACGGGGCCAGTGGCGTAGCCCCCCCCGAACAAAATTTCTGGCTACGCCACTGATATATATATATATATATATATATATATATATATATATATATATATATATATATATATATATATATATATATATATATGTATATACTTATAGAGAGAGAGAAAGAGAGAGAAAAAGCGACAGCTAACTTTTCTTCTGCATAGTCCGCCTGTTGCGCACCGGTATGAAGACGAGTAACTAACAGTTCCCATTAACCGATATCAAACACTAACTTGTAATTCCAATTCCAGTGACCGGTATTACAACTAACAATCTCTGCACTTAATGCATTGCTAAGATATTAGGAGCCGCAGAACATATGTATTGGGAAGCAGGCCAATGTTTGAGGCCTTTAAGTTTTGCCAATCCCGCCTAATGGGCTGAACCTAGAATCAAACAGATTTATCGTAAGCGCATTAGGCCGCAACAAGAAAAGGCTGACCGAAGACTATTGTAGAAAGAAAATAATAAATAATTAGTAAACAACGTTTTATAAGGCTTTCCCCTTCGATCAAAGTGGTTTCGATCAAAGCTTATGTCACCTTGACATTTTGTGAGAAAAAGAAATGCTTCGTGTATTCGAGTCCTTGCGTTATGAATTTTGCTCTATCAAGCCTGATCATTTTTCCACTCCGCGCAGAGCTTTCACCGCATTCCCGACAACAGCAAAGTTTGGATTCTCAACAAGCGGATAGGCACCCCTATGGCCGCAGTTCCTACCACGGTGAGCAACTATGGTTTTTCTTTCTTTTTTCGTGCATTGAATAGGCTTCGCTCAAACGCCTAGATAGGAAAACATATTTTGCCAGCCCTAGTTGTACGCCCACTTTTATGGTGATGTCAGATCTGTCTGCACACTCCGTGTAAGAGCAGTGAGAGTGCCAAGCCGGAAGTTTCTCTGCTCCTACCGTAACCACCACGTGAACGAAGCAAGGCGGTCAAAAGCTACAATACAATAAGCACCACATTTTCTACTTGTTTATTGGTGTATTCACACCAGGAAACGTGCACATGTAATTGGAAGAGAAACAAACATTCCGCAATGAAAATGCCACGCTGGTTGTTAAGACTCATAAATTAATGTTAATAACCGGCCACCCATCACTGTACCAGCGTTCGACGGAGACAGTAAATGCAACACGATTGGCTGAATGAATCTCACAGCCTAATTTAAATATTCACATCACGGGTGGTTAAGACCCTTGCTACAACTCAGCGAGGAAAATAATGGGAATCGACGAACACAAGTTTTTGTTGGTATCAGCCGTGTTAAGGCAACGTACATGCAATGAAGCCAAGGAAAGTGTAGCTGAAGTTAGGCGTCCTTTTTCAGTTTGAATTAAATATGTGTTTAAGTTTGAGGCAAACAAAAGTGGATGAAAAGATCACTTACCGAGTGTGGGAGCCGAACCTACAACCTCCGAATTCTTCCTGCGATGCTGTGTTGTGTTAAAGGGAGTAGCCGTCGCCATTCTTGAGTTTATAAATATCCATCTAAATGAGTGCCTAGTCGCCACTTATTGCTTTTTTTTTTACTTCTCTTCAAACTTTGCTTTGCTCAATGTTGAGATACGTGTAAGCGGGAAAAGGGCGATTTGGGGACAGGCGCTACAACCGGTTTTCTCACCGTTCACGCCAGTCTCCTTGGCAACAATGTTTGGGCTGTCGGAAAACATATTTTTTTTAAAAATCTGCTCGTTTTACTTTAATTTCAATAAACGAAATAGAAATCAACGGTCTTTAGAACAAAAGTGACCTACGAGATGTGTTTTGTTGGAGGCGCACACGGCGTTTGCTTTATTCAGATGTTCAGCCTTATAGCTTCCAGCTCAGCGGATGGTTGCGTCCAGTGGTGCGCTCACCTGGCATGAGACTCCACGTTTGGTTATGGAAAACATCAATGTGAGATCGCGTTGCTCACGAGGTCTTGTTCTGTACACGGCCAAGGGCAAGAAAAAAATACCACTGGCGTCTAGAATTGCGAGCAGATGCACTTTCTTTCCAGGATGCGTAATTTTTTTCGAAGCTTTGCGTCCATCTCTCAGCACTTTATTCTCAACTCAACGATGCATGCCGCCTCGGAGAAAGAAGCCGCATGGGGAAACAAGATCATCTATTGAACAGTGATTTTCTTTGTACTGTTGTCACCGAGAGTTTGCGAAAGATCACCTGTAGTCATGAATGCATGCTTAATATCATTCGCTCTCGTTATTTTTTTTATTGACATGATAGGAGAAGGTGCATAATAAAGCCGGAGGCGGCTCTTTGGCTCTTGGACATGTCGTACAGTTATATATTAAGTTTTGTGTTGTTTTATGAAGTTTTTTGTAATGTCGTGGTGTTGCTTTGATTGCTATGTAATAACGTCGTTGCCTGTAACCTTAACTGTTCTGGTTTTTCTCCTACATAACTATGCTATTCTGTAAATCGCCCTTATATTACTTCTTGACGCTCTAAGTTTTTCTTTTCTTTCTTCAGATGGGAAATATTTTGCATCCGAAGACGGCTTTTCTGAGGACAAGGACTCCCAGGATGGTACACCACAAGGCAAGTACGAGAGCGAAAATGTGTTTCATCTTAATAACAGCAGGAAAGCTCGTCAATATAAGAAACAAAAGAGACAATGGTCGAGTGAGCCTTTAAAGTAAATGACATCTCCGAACAATAAAGTAGGATAAGTTAAACGCGGTGTTTCGGGCCAATCCGGTTACTTCACAAGTGGTTAAACGCCAACAACTCGGAGTGCAGCTTTTTAGCACTACAACGCCATTTCTGAACCCATGAAAAATGCTGTTGTTGGAGTTATGCCGCATGCACAATACACAACACACCACAATCAGACTGTGTTAGGCCGACTAAATTCTATCGTTTCCATAAATATTCCATAGCTTTATCGTCTTTCTGGCCTTTTCCAGTCCGCTACAGGCTCACATAAGACTGTCAGCTAGACATTCCATGCATTAGTGCCTACAAGAAGTGGCCACATGCAGAGGCCGGATTTGTCCAGAGAAATGACGAAAGGATCACGCACACACTGAGGAGCTTCGCAATGGGAGGCATCGATATTGCGACATATTCAGCTCCCTCACTTCCTCTCCACAAAGGCCCATTCGCCGGCCTCCTTGTTTACTGACTTAAATTTAGGCAACGCACAGTCTAGTCTCCCGGCAGCCGGGAGAACTTCTGAAACGATTTTTTCTCGGCACTCACCACCTATTGGTGCTCAAAATTCACGTGACAAACTGCCGAGAAGAACTGTCCGCAAGTGTGCAGGGGAGCCTGCAGGTGTGCCCCCATATCACCTGAGCTACCCTAACCTTCCGAGAACCAATAGGAGGTGAGTGCCGGGAGAAATTCGTTTCAGAAGTTCTCTCGGCTGCCGGGAGAACAGACACTGCCGCAAACTTATTTTGCCTTTCTGTATCGTCTACCTCAACTGAAAACGCTCGCATATATGTTGTGTTAGAGCGCAGCTAACGCCCATTCCTGCGTTTGGCGTCGGCGTCCCTTGGCGTCGTCTCTCCGCGCAACCGAGCGAACGACCACAGCGAAGGATGAAAGATCGAACGCGGAGCGTAGCGGGGAATGACAGACGACGATAGCGAAGAGAGCACCAGTAGGAAAGCGCAGGAGAAGGGTATGGCGAAAGCGTGAGAACAAAAGCGTAGTGCCGCGCAATACGGGCTCTGCGGTGACGACCGCTACGAGACGGCGCCACAGTAGCGAGGCGTCATCGGTTCATTGATGATTGCTGCTCATTCATTGGCAAGATGAAACTGTCGTCGTCATCATCAGCATGATCGTCAACTATCATCATCAGCAGTGGCTCGAGCATCGTCGTCTCCTTCCGCAGATGGCTCCATTGCCGCTCATTCAATGGCGAGATGAAACTGTTGTCGTCATCATCAGCATCATCGTCAACTATCATAGTCAACAGTGGCTCGAGCATTGTCGTCTCTTTCCACAGCTGGCTCCATTGCCGCTCATTCATTGCCAAGATGAAACTGTCGTCGTCATCACCACCATCATCGTCAACTATCGTCATCAACAGTGGATCGAGCATCGTCGTCTCCTTCCGCAGCTGGCTCCATTGCCGCTCATTCATTGGCGAGATGAAACTGTTGTCATCATCAGCATCAGCATCAACTATCATCATCAGCAGTGGCACGATCATCGTCGTCTTCTTCAATAGCTGGCTCGTTTGTGCCCATCGGCGCAAGCATTCGAACGCGCTCGTGCCTATGCTCGCGCGTTCGTCGTGTCGTCTTCTTACACAGCTTACTCCGTTGCCGCTAATCATTCCAGCGTAGAATTTCATTTCTCTTCTATTTTCGTAATGGGAAGGCCGCGTTAATTTTTTTTTTAATTTACGGTGCTATGAACTATTGGTCAAGAGGGTGTGAGCCATAGAGTTTCATATTAGTATACCTAGAGGCAAATCTGGCGCTGCGATCGTTCAACCATCATGGGAATGATGGGAAGTACAGGCTTCGGATTGGCATTCTATTGACTGGCGAACTAGTCTACAAGTATTTTTTTTTGTAGTTTTGGTTTCGCTCCAAGCGCAATTGCTATAACCTGCAGTGTGACAGTGCAACGCAAAGCTCTCTGCCTTTGTTATGTTGCTCGGAGTTGCGATAGAGCACTGGGCCAGCGACTGGGACGATGCTTGTGTCGCGGTGTGGCGTCGAAGCCGTGACGAGAAAGCGGCGGCATCATAAACGTTGAAAGAACATGTTTTGAGTGTTTGGACCTTGGTTGGTTAAGTGTGTTAGGTTAACACTATAGCGTTACGTGCTTTATGAAACTTCAGAATAGGACAAAGAAGGCACTACTGATACAAGACATATACAGTTGTACTTCTAGTGGCTTGAAAATCAAATTTTATTGAGGGCTTCATTATGTGCTCGTTCATGTGCTCATTGACATGCGTGTTTTAGGACTTTGAGAACACAAACTTACTTGTGGTAGGAAAGATAGCTGCTTCCGAGCTGTAGTCTAGTGTCGCACAATGGGTACCCGCAAAGCCACGCTGTAACGCTTCGGAAGCGGTACGCCAATATAAAATATGATGAAGCACACTCGTAGGAGGCCACTAGCGTCCTAGCTAGCACTGCAGCAGATGTGCTTAAAAGTACTTGAAGACGTTCAGCAATCGTGACAGCCGACGCAACCTTTCGAAACAGCGAGAGAGTTCGCAAGTGCCTGTCGTCTGCGAGAAAAGTCTCGCGTTTGCAGCGAGCAGGCGTCGTAGCAGACGACACTTTTAGAATTCCGCTCAAGGGCGCAACGCTTTGTCACAATACAACATTTGTATTTCCAGAAATACTTGGTGAGTATTTTTATATAAGTACATGCACGGTTGTTTTGCTGTTACAAAAATGAATAAATAATTATTCTTTGGCGTTAAATTGAAAACAGAATCGCACAAGTATGCATATACCCTGGTGTGTCCTGGTGACAAACCATAGTAAACCATACTTTCATCTCAATTCATACAAAGTTTATGTAGCGTGTTGTACATGACATAACATACTGCAGAAATAGAATTAGATTTTACGCGATAAATATTTGAGTATAGCTTTGTTTACTGCGCCAGAAGCAAATGCCACTAGTCTAAAGATCGAAGTCAATCCGAAGCCTGTACTTCCCATCATTCCCATGTAGGTTGAGGCAACGCTCATGAGAACCCCCATAGACACTAGCGCCACATTTCCCTCTAGGGTATTTATTTAGAAACTCTATGGTGTGAGCCCTTCATAGTCTTACATGACCGACGCATTTATTAACAGAGGTGACACGAGAAGGTTCGTGCGTACCTATCGTCATGATGTCCACCGATCAGTACTGTAAATATGCTCGTATCTTTGTTTAAAATTCTATGTCACCTCTGTGTCGTGTGCTGAACAGCTTCGCTGGTCATCCGCCTTCAAAGAGTGGAATGGCTCATATTTCTTTTTCGTTTTCGTTTTATTGCAGACACAAGCGGCGGCATTTCTGTCTTGGACGGCGCCCGTGCGAGGCTCGTGGCCGTTCTACTGGTGCTTCTCTGCGCGAAATGAAAGAGAACGGTGTGAGTGCAAGCAGTACCCGGAGGCCCTGAGGATAGCAGTGAGGAGCTGTGTCGTCGTCAGTGCGGGGACACTATAGAGACGACGACGCAGTGTGGCGACATCTTTTGTTTTAGTGTTTATTAAAAAAATATTGATGAGTGTTTTCTCTTGTTATCAAAGCGCGCTGTTCACGGCTCATGCGGATGGAATCGGTTTACACACTATTCGTGAGTTGCCGTGGACATTGAGAAAGGTGGCAATGAGGAATCACTTTCATCATTTATTGCGCAGTCCTAATCATTTTTAGAGTGGTGGCATTTTATTTATTTATTTATTTATTTATTTATTTATTTATTTATTTATTTATTTATTTATTTATTTATTTATTTATTTACTTAGAGTGTGAGTAAACCAACACGATGACTGCGGGCGCCCATGTCATGTCGGTGAGTATTGTGGCCGTCATTGCTCTCGTGTTCTGCACGGACGGGCCGGCGGCGTCAAACGACCATCATTGTGGACTGAGCCCGTTTTCTGGGATAAACATGCGCCAGGTTTAATTTATACGAATGTAAATTGGGGAAGAGACGTCGAGAAAAACAGTACTGTGTCACCCATATATAGCGCGTGTGGCTGCGCCAGGAGCGTAGCCTAAGTGACGTAGTTGAACTGTTCGATGCAGCCGTACGCGCGGCTTATTTAACCGTTGACAAACGTACCTTACGGGCTACAAACCATCACGCTGACGCACCTGGTGTACCTCGAGGCATAAGCATCATGACGGCGCGCGATTGTGCCACCATCGCACAAATTCACCGCGCAAATGCGATATACGCGCCCAGTGCCGCTCCTGCAGCGATGGCTGAGACGGCACCTTATGTGCATACGCTTATAGTGAAATTCAGCGCTTTTGCGTGCCAAAACCACGATCTGATTATGAGGCGCGCAGTAGTGGGGCACTACGGTTTAATTTTGACCACCTGGTGTTCTTTAACGCGCAGCTAATGCACGGTGCACGGGCGTTTTTGCATTTCGCCCCCATCATATATAATCCAGCCTCTGAGGCCGGGATTTAATCCGCGACCTCATGCTAAGCAGCGCAACGCCAAAGCAACTAAGCTACCAGGGCTGGTTACTATTATCGCACTGGTTTTTGAGCAGTTTTGTGTGGTACCGAAAGAAACCAAAGAAACGTTGGCGCCACAGCGATGCGTCTGCCACGTATCCTACAGCTGCATGTGGCGTAACCGCGGCCTCGTGCGACCCGCCTGGGACATACTATATAACACGAACAGGTCCCTTTGTGATCAAGATTTTCCGCAGTTCACACCGGTATAAGTTGACCTCAGTGAAAATTTGTCCGCGAAACCTGGCCTTTCAAGTTCGAATGGTAAGCCTTCCTTTCTATGAGTCACATATATCCTTCATCAATACTTGTTTTTGAGCGAGTTGGTTAATCTTGAACCAGTTTGAACCCAGAAGCGACATTAGCACCTTTACCGCTTTTCGAGCTGATTAACTGCGAAGTGTGGGCACCTGTGATTGGAAGCGACGGACAACAAGTCCAAATAAATGGGAGAGCGAACCTTTTGCCAGTGTGAATTGCCAAAAACACCATCCGTCGTTTCTGTTCAATGATAGAGCGTTCCCCCGTCATACGCTGCGCAAATTGTGGTTTTCGCGCCGTCGTTGCGGGAACAGGCTTCTATTGATCGCCGGGAGAGGCAGTGAAGGCTGCATTACAGTTGACGCGGTGTGTGATCGATTATTTCTGTTCTGATAAGCGAGAGCTAAGTTATTTATTAGTCCTTCGTTGGTGGCGCTCTTTTTGTAGCATTCGTATTCATGACCGTTATTTCTTTTCTCAGTGTGGTTCTTCTGCATAGTTTAGCGGGAAGCCCTCTATTAGGATGAATGTTCACTTACGAACAGTCACAAGCGCTCGTTCAGTGACTGCCGTTCTTCTTTCTTATCCTTTTTATTGCGAAAGCATTATATGGCCCATGAAGCGGAAAATCCCGCGAGCGTCCGGCGTTAACGTCCGATGCTACCAAAACCCACCGGCTCTGGACCTTCTGTGGTTCGGACTGCGAAATCCCACGGGTAACAGCCACGGCGTTGGGCGGACGCCATGGCCCACACTCAAAAGCCTGACTTGGCCCACTCCCTAACTTGGATTAAAGTGGATAAAAGGGGATTAAGGTGGATTCAAGTGGATTAAGGTGGATTGATATTGCTAAAGATTAGAGCAAGATCGGTTAAGGTCGATTAAGGTGGAGTTTAAATTTATGGTGATAACTTGGACAAGTCCTTATGTTTTCGCATTCAAATCACGTAAGGATTTTTAACTGACTCGATTTTCCCCCTTCCTGACATGTAGGGTAGCCAACTGACCTCCACCATTGTTAACTTTCCGGCCTTTACTTATCTTTCTCTCGCTTCAAGTAGGAAGTGTAGACTGACGTCTTCTTGATTGCATAACGAGTGCTGCTGTGGTTGTGCCGTCCCCGACGTCCGCAGTTAGACAACTGTGATTTCGAGGCGCAGTTATGACGAACGCACCGTTAGAGCGATAGTTAAAATGTACACTGAAAACATATTGTCATATAATAAGGGTTTTTTTAAATCGGGCGGGTCGGTGTTGGCAACCTGTGACGACCACGTTGTTTTGGTAGCATCTGTCTAATCTGTTGTTTATTATTCAGTCACTGATGCCAAATCTCCGTGGCAAGTTACACGATTGAGCAGCACGTCCAAATGACGAAATTTTTTAATCAAAATGACTGTTCGCTAGTGCAAACGTTGTACGCGTTGCGCCCATTTTACGGCAGACGCAGTGGCCCTTCAAAGTCGACTCTCCAACGTGTGGCGGCCAAATTTGAGACGACCGGTTCGGTGAACAATCAGCCAACACCCTTGCGTCAAAGGAACGCCATATCGGCCGATAACATCTCCGCAATCCGTGAAAATGCGCAGGCGAACCGGAGGCAGTCAATTCCTTGCCATCGCCGTGCACAGGAACTCGGCCTTTCCCAGACTTCAACTTGGCAAATTTTTCGTCTGCACTTGGGCCTACACCCGTACAAGATGCAGCTGACCCAGGAGCTCAAAATTAATGACCATTGACAACGCCGTTTGTTCGCTGACTGGGCTTGGGAGCGTTTGGAAAAGGACCCTAATTTTAGGCCGAAAAATTATCTTTAGCGATGAGGCATATATTTTTGGATGAATGACTATGTTAACGAGCACAATTTCCGTATATGAGACGACGCCAACTCACACGAGGTTCATGAGATGGCAATGCATCCACAAAAATGTATTGTTTGGTGCGGATTTTGGGCCGGCGGCGTCATTGGTTCGTACTTATTTGAAAACGACGTTGGTGAGTCCATCACCGTCAATGGTGAATACTATACAGATCGATGATAACGGATTTTTTTTGGCCCAAATTGAGCGATACGGACGCAGACGACATGTCGTTTCAGCAGGACGGCGCTACGTGCACCACAGCGGACGCCACGATGGGCATTCTGCACGAACGACTTGAGGATGTCGTTATCTCTCGCGGAAGTGACGTGAACTGACCACCAAGATGGTGCGATTCGACCGCGCTATACTTTTTCTTGTGGGATTTCCTGAAGTCGCAGGTCCATGCCAAAGAGCCGCAATCGACCGATGCCCTTAAAGTCAACATAATTCAGGCCATCGCTGAAAGTCAGCCGGATTTATGTGGCAGAGTCACTGAAAATTTAGACCCCAGTGAGAAACGGCGGTGGTCATTTGAACAATGTTATATTGCATACATAATGGCATACATGAGCATTTAAAATTATTTTTTATTTATTTTTATTTATCATACCCTCAGGGCCATTACGGCATTATAGAGGGGAGTGGTTACAAGCAAAAACGGGTAAATTCAACAAACAGGAGTTACTAGTGCAGAAAATTATGTATATAAATATGTATAAACAAAACTATTTAACAAATGGCACCTAGATATACAATGTTAGCTAACGCATTTGTGAGTACAGGTTGAACAATATGAAAAAAAAGGTCCCTAGAAAACTATTCGTTAATACTTCACACACAGCTTGTTTTATTCCGTTTCAACGTCGACCCACCCTTATTGAAAAACGTTTTACCATTTTTAGGGTGCCTTTAAGGTGATAAATGAAAATTAAATCTGGTTGCAGCTGCGCGAGTGCAAGCAGGGAACCTATACGCTCAGAATATAAAAGCACTAAAGTCTCTTGCGAAAAAGTTTTGCGAAGAAAAAAAAATTGTCTCTTTCTGGGCGTTCGCGCCCGGAAAGACCACATAATCATCCAAAAATAATACTTTTAATAAATATAATCGAGATGCAGGAATATTGGTCGGCAGTAGCAACTCTATGTTTATGAATATACCGGGTGTTCAAAATTAAGCTTTATGGTTTTCTTAAAATTAGGCACTGGGAGGCACGCGAAGACCACCTGCGCAAATAAGTTATGTGGCCAGGGGGACACAAAGTGAGATGATAGTTATCGCTGTCAGCAGCCGAATTAACTAAATTTGAATTAACGTTATTTTGACTGCAGTAAGTGTGTATGTTTGTACTCAAACGTTATATAGAGGCAGTCGTGTTCCTACACTGTTTCACTTGGAAGAATTCTTCTAGCATGTCCGGGCTCCGAGATATCCGACACCAAATTTTAACTATTGTTGGCATGATTACGCATGCAAGAGATGAGGATCGGCGCAATGCTCCCCCCTGAGGTGACGCGGCTGTTACGTGCGGTGTTTAGCCTGACAACGGGGTAGATGCATAGACAAAGATGACAACTGTTACCCTTGCTCCGGTGCTGGAGAAGGGAATCGTAGAGCCGCGCGTGCGGTTGCAACCAGGCAACATTGGCTTCAGCAGACCACTATGCAGAGAGAAGGAGAATCCGCAGTCCAAGCCGCAGCTTGCCGTCGACGCCGGGTGGGCGCTGCGGTTTCTTCTCGTGAAAACGGCACGAAGATACTTCGCCGCAAAGACGCGTTAGTGCGTGGTGCCGCTCTTCCAGCGTACGCTATGACTGTGCTGCGTGTACCACGCCGGGCTGTGGCTTTCTTTGATTACGCCCTCATTAGAATGAAGCCACAGCCGGTAATTGAATTCGGGACCCTCTTCTTAGCGGCAGAACGCCATACAGTGCCATCACGGCTGGCGGAAGATAACAAGGGGTTACATGTAGCATAGTGTACGATATAAAAGCAACAGGTAAACAACTGTGCAAGAAGATGTTGCAACATATTGGGAGCAAATTAACGCCGGAGGCCGAGCTAGGTCGGATCGAAGAGACGACAAAGTTGTCAGCACCGTCCTCGCATGTGACTAATTAATTAATTTAATTATGGGGTTTTACGTACCAAAACCACTTTCCGATTATGAGGCACGCCGTAGTGGAGGACTCTGGAAATTTCGACAACCTGGGGTTCTTTAACGTGCACCTAAATCTAAGTACACGGGTGTTTTCGCATTTCGCCCCCATCGAAATGCGGCCGCCGTGGCCGGGATTCGATCCCGCGACCTCGTGCTCAGCAGCCCAAACCATAGCCACTGAGCAACCACGGTGGGTTCGCACGTGACATCAGTGCGCTTTACATGCCTGGTCGTAGCCCTAATGTTTTGAGGCAATGTTAGCCTTAAAGGTAAGACGGAACGTGTGCCACCCGTGGCAAATTAGCGTGGACACAACGCTACCTTTAAGCGCTGACAAAGTGCCGCTCTATGAAAAGTTTCACCGCAGGCCGAGTGATATGGCGTGTCTACATATACAGAAGAAAAAAGAAACTGTCATCCAAAGCACTCCTTACAGATGGTTAACCAGCGAAACTGAAACGTGCGGCCCGGGTGTTTATCACTGGGTAAATCCCGACCATTCATTAAAGTACTTCTCTATGATTAGTTACGCCTTTGATTTTCTTAATGAGGTTACACATACGTTCGGCTACGACGGAGAGAACGACGCCAGGACAGTATGCCTGCAGTCCGCCGTTGTCGCTTGCGTTCGATGCCACGAGTTTGCTTGGTATCGTGGTTCGCAGCATCAGCCTGGCGCTGCCGCTTGCGATTCGTCAAAATTAAATTGCTTCAAAATTAAATCTGTCCGCCACGTAAGACAGTGGATGGCTCTTGCCCCCGTAAGCAATGGCTCAAACGCGGCCTCCCCATTATGACGACAGAAGAGGAGTTAAAATTTACGCTGGAATGACAAGTGGCAACGAATTTACTGCACGTAATTACGGCTTAGCAAATATATATATATATATATATATATATATATATATATTCTGAAATCATATATATAATTCTGAAAATATTCTGAAATTTATATGTTCAATAACAGAAAAAGACAGCTGTGGAAGAAGACGTCGATGCTCCACCCATTGCGGATGATGATAGCTCTAGCGAAGTCCGACAACGACGGCACAGCGTCCGCATAAACGCTTTCGCTGTAAGAAAAAGAGACATATCGTGGCACGTGAATTAGCGCGAGGTCTCTTTGCCCAATGCGATGTTTAGTACAGCTTGTTGTTACCTCAACGGCCTGCTTAATTTTTGTAGTGGCTGTCGGGCCTATGACGGCAGCAGGTTCTAACACCAATTGCGCGCTGGAGGCGTCTGCACCGACGCAACAGGAGCCGCTAAGACTTCGTGCACAAAAATTGGCATGATCTCCGCATCGCTTATTCCGTTTGTTGCGGCTCCCGAAAATGTGCGAACATATTGGCCATCACGAGACTGCTTACGCCATCTCCGTGGCGCGGCGTGCAATGTGGCGAAGCCCCTTCTCAACCTTCCGCTTGTGTGCGGCAGATGCCGCGACGATACCGGCAGCGTTGCATCGGCTTCTATGAATTGAATGCATGCACATACTTGGCAGGTGTCTTGTTTTCATTTATAACAATGTAAGAGCATTTGTTAAGCAAAGAGCGCACTGTGAAGTCGCGACTGCGTCGTTGACTCTATTATTTTACTTGGACTGAATGTCTTCCCATCGTTTCCTGCCTCTTCCTTACCTTCCTTCTTTCATATTCTTCTCCTGTCCACTTTCTTATTATTCCCTTGACTTAGGGGTACAAAGTAAAGCCTACTGTTTTGTTGGGAACAGTGACTAACCTCTTCGAAGTCTGTGGTCTTTCTGTTTGGTTATCACTCAAAAAACGCCCGAAGTCTTTTTGAGAAAAATAAAAGCAATGTATATGAAGGTGCTATGGAGCTGGATCACAGGCGGTATCTGCTCGCTGGGACACACAGGAGTTGATAGAATCTCCATGCCAATCTCCACGCTGACCATACCGTCGCTATATTCCCTTCCACGCTTTTCATACTATTTCCTTTTTCCATTGAAGCTATATGTGGTTATGGTTCCGTGGATTTTTGTTCTCCGTGAACAAAAACTATCATCACCAATGGCTCATAACCCCATAAGCATTCATACTCCCGTAAGCAAGCAAAAAAATGCAATGGTTCATAGCCCCGTAAGACAGTGGCTACAAGCACTCGGCAAAGTGAAGCGAACAGTGCTTAAATTCTTTCTAATCGCGCACACAACATACAGAACAGCATGTCTTAAACTGTTATCATCAATGGCTCATACTTCAGTGAGCAATAGATCATGACCCCGTGAGCAATGGCTCATATCCCGTAAGCAAGGAAAAAATGCAATGACTCGTAGTCCCATAAGGTTCATGGCAACTCACTTTGCCTAAATTGGCTGCGATGACACTACCCCTGTGGTTGTAGTCGGTGATTTCAATGTGGACGTGTCGGTACCGAAAAGGGAGTTGTTTACGTGTTCCGTGTTGCAGACATATCCCTTGCGATGCCAGCCTGATCCGGTCCAACTGACCACCCAGCGGCATTTACGGGCATCGATTCGACATATCAAAGATTGTGATTGCAGTTGCGAGTGAAATAATCACCACCTAAAGAGCTTCGCTGATCAACCACCTTCACAGAGTTGAATGGCTCATGATTTTTTTTCCTACTTCGTAGAGGTCTTTCAGGTCACAAGAATGTCACTGGTCATTTATTTTATTCATATGCAGTTTTCTATTCATCGACTCGAACAAATTCCAAGTGATATTCCGCATTGTTTTCGTTTTTGCTTCTCCTCCTTCTTTTCCTGGGAGAATTTTTTTCCAGACGAGGTGGAAGTGCATAAGTGAAATAGAATATATCTTTCCCGTGCATCCTGTGCAACAAGTCTCGCTTAGATTTGTTCAAGGACAATACAAGATCCTATTTCTACCACTGGTTCTGGTAGTTGCGTGTACACCCATGTACTTAAACTTAGGTCAACGCTAAAGAATCCCAGGTGGTCCAAATTTCCGGAGTCCCCCATTACTTCGTTCCTCATAATCAGATCGTGGTTTTGGAAACAAACCCCGCAATTTACTTTAATTTTTATATTCGAAGAATTCGTGGCGTCCGCTTCAAATCCCACAAGCACCACAAAAGTTGTCTCTCCTTCGTAAAGCACGCCACGTTACGATATATTTCACGCTCGTGTAACAATTTGCCTAACACAACTGACCTATCCCTCGAAATTTGGGACATCTTATTGTAAACCATCCATGATCACTTGAGCCAATATCTTGACTATGGTGCGCGAATCGGCCTTAAACGACAGCTTTCATTGTATGGAAGCCTTCTTTAAAAGCATGGACGTGTGCTAAAAATATTACCGATCATTTTTTGCCCCATGACTCACGTTCGTTCTGTTCACTCACTTTCTTATTATCTTGTATGTGTTAGTTCCATGCGAACTCGTCTCCCTTTTATTAGCATCAGTATTATTAGCGTTTTATTTAACTTATTTGTTTAAATAAACTTATATTTTTTCTGCCGGTTAAATGGAATGTACAGTTTCCAACGTCTACAGTTGGAGTGCATTTAACTCCACCTACATAACAACTCGCATCATTGCAGACACCGCTACCTGTCGCTAGACAGCTGTCACAGCAAAAGTGCATGCTGATTCCAAAGAAGCCGTAATACGTTAATGGCACGTTAATGGCTAACCATAGTAAAAGCGTGTATTCACGTTCGATGAGGTGGAGCAATCCCTCATCAAAACGAAATCCGTCAACATACAGAATGTCTTTAGATCACTTTGTGTTGGTAGAGACGTCCTTCTGACTATATAATTATATGTGCTGTTTGCATACCATACACAAAAGCCGAATATGTGTCCTCGCTGACTGCTTCGGCGCGGACTGAAAGTTATGATATGAAAGCCACCTCCATTAACGATACCTTATGCCCCATTGCGTAATCTTGTATATGAACGTACCTGGTTTATACTGCATGTAGGCCACATGGGACATATAGGTTTTTTAATTTGAATGTTAGCTAGTTAGTGATATCATGTGTATGGTTGCTTGGTTTTTCTGTAGACATGCTTTATGTCTATGTGGTTTCACCAAGATTTGCATGGATTTAGAAGGATATATTTAGGGATGTCAAGAGAAATCTCATAAAATATTGTGAGTAAACGAAAGGAATTAGTGTTGTTATAAAGTTACCGAGTAATTCGTCTTGAATAAAAATGAAAAGACTCAATGGCTGAGCAGACATCTTAACGATGATAGTGTTGTCGATTATGATGACGATTACCCTAAAGACAATGATACCTACCCACCCAGTGGGATTGGCTAAGAATCAGGCGGATCTCAGAAATGTGTTAAGATGTATAATGTTATAAATATTTAATTTGCATTGTGACAGTATACATAATTATTCATCGTCTTCTTCGATATCTGTCTCGAGCAGTTGAAAGCACTGAATCAGCTAACATCTCGCAATACAGGCGATTCGTCGAAAGGCCCTGCTCATAGTTTCTGACAGGCACCTAGTTCCTACAGAGTTGTTCAGTGCAAACACTTTTCTGCTTTTCGGTTTCCCTGTATGTCTCATCTCAGTGTTGTTGGGCAGAAGGAATAGACGCCACATATGGCTGCTGCTGGGGGCAGGGCTGTGTGAACAGGAAGGAAAGGGTTAACGAACCACGACTTGGTCGATAGTTCCCGGTTGGCTAAAGGCGCAGAAGGTGCTTGGCATCCACTCCGGACATGTAAAGACGGAGCAGGCACATCGCGAATATGCTTCGTATCCGACGACAGTGATTGAGCACTCCTCGTACTTCTCACCTCCCAGAGCCCAGGCGGATAGCTTGGTAAGCACGGCCGTTTTGTCTTGGACTGACTGCGCCAGAGGCTTTATTGAAGTTCCCAAGTATTCACAGAGCCGTGATATGCGACCTAGACAAGCAATAAACAAGGAAAATGTGTTTTAGTGGGATTCCATGAAAAGTTGACTTTTTGTCAGCGCGACGTTGGGGAGATGAAGTGCGCAACGGAACTATGTCGTGAGCTGAAACAGTAAACAGCTTCTCTTCACTTTTTACACTGACTCTCTGAATTTCCCTCCTTCATTCAATGAGAAAGAAAGAAAGAAAGAAAGAAAGAAAGAAAGAAAGAAAGAAAGAAAGAGAGAAAGAAAGAAAGAAAGAAAGGAAGGAAGGAAGGAAGAAATGGTGTCTTTTGTTTTGCATGCGACAGGGTGCAACTATTGAAGCTTTCTAGATCATGTACAGCGCAAAATCGAGGACACGTTGCCCGCAAATGAGGAGCTCGAGCCAGACTACCCAAAAATGTTTATAAATACAGCTTAAATGGTGTCACTAGGACTATGGCAACAGAATTAAGATGTCGACACAGCCTCCTTTGTTTCTGGTACAGTTGCTTTTTTTCTTTGCCTTTTCTTTTCTTTAGCGGCTATGCTCTCAATCGAAAGCGATGCAGTAGTGAGCGAGCAAGGCAGAGAACAAACCTTGTGGGACATTTGCCACAGTCGTGTCGTCAAAAAAGTAACAAAAAGGTTTCTTTCTTTTTTTTTGGCCAAAGGAGGCGTTTGGTTAATAAAAGCTGAATGCACGGCCCCTATACGTGGCTAGCGGGCATGTCTTCGCACTTTACGCAAAAGTGTAATTACAGTGCGGAGGAAAAAAAAAGGGGGAATGTGCGCATGTGTGTGTGCGCGCGTGTGTGTGCATGTGTGCGTGTTTGTGCGTGTGTGTGTGTGTGGAGGAGGGGGGAGGCGCCTGGATGCATGCACATCTGGTCACTAATACAAGAAATTGACGCATCCCATTTATCTCTTCTGTACTCAGCCTAGCAAAACACGGACTAGCTGAGCCGGCATTAGAAGACTTGCTTCAGTGAAAGGAAGCCTAACTAAATTAATTTAGCGATGACGATACGCTACTTCACCTAATGAATTTGCTTAATTCTGCAAAAATACTTCAGAACTGTCATATTTTCTCATTTTGCATTACTTTTCTTTCTGTCACGGCGCACTAAGAGGCATATTCTAGCTAGCTTAGTTTCTTAAATGCAACACACGTAGCATAAATATTTCGTGACATGCCGACATCAATACCTAATTATTTGCATTTGTGATTATTTTGCTCATTAAGTGAATTTATTGTCCTTCAACTACCTGCGCATTAAACTAATAGGCCTACATTGTCGTCACTTGCCTGAAAGATGGGAAGGATTTACTGTGCGACTGCTTTTCAACTGAAGCGCTGCTTACTCAACTTTCTTTATTAACGGCGCCTGTGGAGTACCCGCTTATGCCTCGAACCACGAACCTCAAATCTATCTTCTTAATTCAATGGACAATGTTTCCTTAAGTGCAGAGATTTATTCCACTCCTGGCGTGAATGGTCCTTTATAAACCTGCTTGTAATTCCTCGCTTAGACTTGTGATAATTTTGTTGTTCGTATCTTTCTTTTCATTCTTTTGTAATTAGTGCGACCTGAATGTTTCTCTTCTCTCTCATTTTTCTTGTTGTTCCTGGCTCCTGGAGTGTATGTCTTCTTCCTACCTGAGCGCTCTATCCTTTGCCGCTGCTTTACTTCAGTCTTTGTAGCCTGTCATCTCACTGTTTGTTATCTCTTTTCTTCCCTACTTCCTATCTTCAACTTACTTTTACATCCCCTCTTTCCTGGAGACTGCGCAAGCGTTGTGCCCCTCTTGATGGCAGTCCCCAGCTGGCTTTTTATGACCTTCTCTGTCTATTGTATATGAATGTTTTAATATTGAATAACGATATTTCTTTATTTATTTGATACTGTCAACCCTCGAGTTGAGGTCATAACAGGGAGGGCAGTATAAAAATAAAAAATAAAACAGTTAAATAAACACTGATCTATACAAAACAGTCAATACATAAAACATAACGAGCATTTCATTCGTGTTAACACATGTCCACAGCGTTTTGAAAAGCAGAGACATCATCTGAAGCAACAATAGACCTCGTCAAGTGGTTCCATAATTAGATTGCGCATGGAACAAAAATGAGAATCCTAATGTGTCACTACAGGTATTATACAGCTGAACAACGTAATCATGATTTATTCGCGGATTCTATCTTGCTGGTGCACGTAGACATTTGGGTTTATCAATTTGAATTTGAGTTTTGATTATCTGTAACAACGTATTTGTTGAGTATTTAGTCTGCGTATTTCCGATAGATCCAAAGGGCAACACTTTAACATCTGTGTTACGGAGTTTCATCTGGGATTTCTAGAACACATAAAACGCACTGCTAGTATCTAAATTCTTTCTAACTTCTATTTAAGTGACTTTATTTGGGACTACGGACTACCAAGATGATCATAATTTTACTATAGCATTCGCTTCTCCAAATTGTATTGTGGAAAACAATCTGCACGACCTGTATGTAAACCCCAGAGAGAAGTGAGCCGATAGAGCGGGTAAGTGAACAAATTAATGGTTATATGATTAAGTAATTGACGATAAAGTTATCAAAGAAACGTTGCCGAAGAGCTCGAAAGTATGCACGCAAAATTCTATGAGGTTTGTTTCACAAACTTAGGAACCGCCATCATCATCTGTTACCACGTTCTCGAAATGTCAATAAAAAGTATAATGCACTTTGTTGGGGCATGGTTGACGAATTATGGACTAGACTCACTTATGGGAGCTACAGTGAGTTCGTTTTACATTTTTCATAAGTGCAGAAAATCGCGTGGTCAAGCATTTTTCCGGTCCTACTGCTAACATAGAATAATCATGTTGAGAATAGTCGTTGCACTAACATTATTTGTCTGAAGACATCGTTCTAAATATCCCTCTCGTTTTCCAATCTGCTCACGCATTAGATATACGAAGAAGTGTATACGGCCGAGCATACAGACTATATAGTCACGAAAGGAGACACCTGACTACAATTCAAACGAGCTTATCATTTTTGTTTCTGTCCTAAAAAGCCCCTTGAAACGTACCTATCTGTTTGATCACTACTGAGTAACTAAAGACAAACATAGCGCATTTTCCGAGAGCTTCGTTGATGATTCTGACTGATGAAAAAATGAAAGATCTACCCTTTTCTTGTTGTGATCTTTGCTGATGTCGTGAAATTTGTCGAGCAGCTAGCTCGCACTGGGTTAACTACAATATATTACAGAGTCTTCAAAACAGCAGAATAGGATCACACCTCGGTTTTGCTGTTGTGTGCTTATCAACAGCGCAAACACGATCGTTCCGGTTCCTACTTGAACGACGACAATATAGGATAGTTCATCCTCCAGGAGACGACGTACGCGACAATATTCGGAACAACAAGAGATCGGCAACAATGGACGAGTGCTCGAACACAATAGCGAGCAAGGGAAACGACGTGGAAACATCGCTCTCTCGATGGGCAGTCGCTCGTAAAACGTGTCAACGAAGACGTGCGTCTTATCTGGAGGGAGCACTTCGCGCTCCTACGTGGGATACATCTCTTCCTTTGAATGGCACGGGTGGATAGGCACGCCGCAGCGAGAGCTCCCTAAGACGCGCGCGCGCCTTCCCCTCATCTTCGTGTTCTGTCGCAGGGCTGACCGTTCCACAAGTTGTCCCCATAGCAACGGCACCGGAGCCGGGCCGCTCCGCCGCAAGCTCATCCGCTCTCGACATCTCTTGTCGGCTCAGGGAAGTGCTAGTTGGGCACACGGCCGCAGGCGTCGCTACCTGACTGCCCGTCGGCACCGCTCGTCTCCCACCGCTCCCGCGATGCGCGCCTCTCCCCTCTTCCGCACAGCGATCCTGGTGTCGGGAGCGCTAGGAGCGCGTGCGCGCTCTCATCAGAGCTGACGTCCCGTCGCACCGACCGGCCGGCGAGCTGCTGCCGCGCTCCCAAGTGAGAGACATCGACGCCCGCGTCGTCCCGCTTGTTTCGGATGTGATTTGCCGCGAGAAGGAGTCGCTGTCTCCTCGCTCCCTAAAGGAGGGTACGATCCTTCCGCGTTTCCCTTCGGCCGTCGTTTAAAGCCGGCGGCGATGGCGGTCTGCCATCACCACCGCCCGATAATCTGTGCCGACGCCGCTGGCTGGGGTGCCCAAGCACGGGCCAGGTAAGCCCACGGCGCTTACTCCTGGACGCCTGGAGGTCCTGCGAGAACACGGGACGCGATCCTGTCCTCGTTCGTGTCATCTAGGGACGTGACATTCGAGAAACGCCCGTCGTCGTTTAGAAAGTGTGTGTTCCGGGCTCTGCGCCGGACTACCACTCTGCGACAGCGCGGAGGACATGACTTCCCCAAAGACGAAGGATACTCCGGCCGGTTAGGCAAGTCGTCCGGAAGATACCGCGCCCGACGAGCGAACGGCGGCGCGCCGCCCTGGGACGCGATGCGGGCCGGCCTGCTCGCCGCCGCTGTGGTCGCCGGTGTGCTGTGCTGTTGTTGTTCTGGCGGCATTGGACGTGTGGCAGCCGTGCCTCGCTTCCAGGGCAGCGTGCCGTCGGCTTCTTCGCACGGCGGCGATGCTCACGGCTCCGCGCAGACGGCCGCACTGGCCGCCAACGCCAGCCGGCCCCTGCTGCCACCCGAGCAGTTCTGCCAGAGCCTGGGCTGCTCCTGTCACCTGGAACAGAGGCTGGCCTGTCAGCTGGAGAGCGACCGCATCGCTGCCATACCGCGACTCCTCACGCAGGATCGCGCCGACAAGATCACAGACATGTGAGTTCACGCGCTGTGCTTGGCTCTGCGGAGCAGTGTACCTTTTCAGCGCGCGACGTCACCAGTCTTTGTCACGTTCACGCGGGCCGCATATCAATTCGGGGCTACAAGGCGATTTTCTTTCGGTGAGAAAAAAAGTCAAGGGGCTTGTGCTCCGGAATGGTCCGATGGCTGCTCTAGATAGAGTGATGCAGCGGCGGAACGTAACGAAAGATGGAAACAAACGGCGACCGCGACATATTTAGTAAGGTGGACGTATAGGCTCCCAACACAGGGTTCACAGTGCGATTAAGAAGCGACGAACCATTCGCTTAAGTATGCCGCATAACGTTGCATAGACTGGCGGTATTTTACCATCGTTTTGATTGCGTGTCCGCTTGGTGTAGTTTGGATACGTGCAGACTCTAGATAAAGACGCGTCGTTAGCTTACTTGATTATTTTCTTTAGTAGTCACACGTAGCTGTACACAGATGATATTATTGCCTGGCAAAACGTCATGATCAATAAGCGCGCTCGATGACACTTGTTGCTTCTTAGCGTTTCGGTGCTGCTTGAACCGCCTCCCGAACTATTCGCTTTCGCCAATGTAAACATACGGAGAGTTCATGCATTGAATCGCATGCGCCACACCAAATAACTTCTCTTTATTTAGTTTGTCCATTACACGAATTTGACATGAGCTCGTGTCGAAGCTTTCGGTTGGTCGCACAGGCACATCTGTACTGAAAAGGGGTGGAGGACGCGAACTTTGTCTCCGCTGATACTTTGGGCATAAAGAATGGTAGCCGTCTGTATAGTTCAATAAAGGGCATTTGGGCTAAAGAAATGCGCAAGTACACAGCAACGATGTTGTTGTGATCTATGATTCGCCTCGCGGTTCACTTCACAGGTTTGAATCTTAAAGGGAGTTCATTATGAATCAAGTTAGATAGATCGCATGGATTCACCTCTCTGATTACCAAGAAATTGGCTTCAGAAAAAAAGAAAGAAATGCACCTTGTCTTTGGCGTTTGCTGATTCGGTCCACGTCCATGTCTTCATGGGGCGCCGTTATCGGCAAGCAAATTTAACGAAAGTCCAGTAATAGCTGTACGGAATGCGAGCAAACGTTTAGCACAGCTGAACTGATTGTACACAGCAATGACACAGAAGAAGGTAAATCAGATTCCATGGAGAATGAGAACGCAGTGTGAGAAAATGAGGCCGTTGACAACGTCACTTCACATTCCTAGCGTACCAAGATCAAATTGAGGACGCGACAAGGACCCGAAAAACGCTTAATAATGCAATCGGCATGTTTACATGCGCCGAAGTTCTTGCTGCATTGACGTCAAGCTTCCATGAGTCAGCTGTCCGAAGTCCACTTTATTTAGCCCCCTTGCCCGCTCGCCGTACGTCCTTGAATGCAGCAGAGACTGGCCAGACGGCGCGAACATGTGGTTATCGCCGCATTCCTCTGCGCAGTCGCGATACAGACCCGCCGAGGCAACCCGCAGGCATTCCTTACTGATTAAGGTCATTGTGGCACTTGTGGAATTGTGCATAGAGAAAGGCATCAATTGACCGGTGTATTGCAATGACGGCTGGTAAGTGCGTCCACGACGTTGTTGCATTGTGAGAGCCAGACTGCTAACGGCAGCTGCACTCTCACTGACCAGCGCAGACCGGCCATCGCCCGCGTCGCTGATAGCTCGGTGGAGGACGAGGGACTCTGGCAGGCAGTGTGAGGCGGACAACAAAGGCCAGCAGCAGATACAGAAGCGCTTGCTCTCACTTGATCAGTGGTCTCAAAAAAGCCTACAGTGGAAACAAAATGGAACACATCTGGGTCTCAACTTTCACTTCGGTGTCGGCGTGTCTATGCGTTTACTCCGCGCGACGCCGGAATCGAAGTCCAACTATGTTCTGCGTCGTCTCAGTTTTATGCCAAGGGACGTACGAAGAACAGTTAACAGCGCGTGCGCCTCGAATTAAGTGATTCATACGTATCCTGGAGTTCCACGAAGAAAAAGGAGAAAGTTGCGAAAGTCGTATACAACGAAAGTACATCTCTTTTGACCGTGTTTCAGAGTACGTTGTATAGTTATAAATGACACGGAACTCGTGCTGCTGAAACGAGCCAACATTATACTTCTCACTACATATGAAGAAAGAAAGAAAGAAAGAAAGAAAGAAAGAAAGAAAGAAAGAAAGAAAGAAAGAAAGAAAGAAAGAAAGAAAGAAAGAAAGAAAGAAAGAAAGAAAGCAGCGTAATGCAAAACTCAGATGCGGGGCTGTTTCATCGAAGTTGCAGTCCTTGAAAATTAAAATGCATCATATCAACAATCCGCTCCGGCATTCTCGATGTATTACATGACGCGTGTTTAGGAATTTATAACTCAGAAAGAGAAAGCAACAAAAAGAAGGCAGACATTTGCAAGGATTAAATGCTCCCTAACCTGCTACACAGCACAGCCGCCAACAATAAAGCCTTTATATACGCGGCGCCCGTGTAAACACAGCTATGGCTAAAGCACTTTGAACTACTATATATGTACGTACACAGGTCGCAGTAGAACTATGACGAAGCGATTTTAAAGGTTATCACGCTTGTTTTGTCTTCAATATTTCAGAGGCAATAAGCGCGATCATTGTTGCCGCGAATAGAACTTTCGCTATAAGCTCGCACGTAAGTTTCCGCATCAGGAATTCCTCCGTAATGGTACATTGTTTCGTTGGCAATCCCGGCATTCTATCAGGATATCGCCTGGCGCAAACATGTTGTTTAGTCTTTGATTTACGTGGGGTTGCGTGAGTTAGTGCGTATAATCCAGTCTGGCTGGATGTTGATGGGCATGTAACAATGTTCTTTTTTATTGTTATTATTATTCGCTTGGGCTGTCACTCGGCATAAATTCAGAATGAAATTGGCCCGCCCCCAGATATAATGCAAAAGCGACACATTGAATGTGTCATCCGTGAGCCATTGTTCACAACTTTCAGGTTAGTCACTTCAACAACGTCACACACTTAAGTACATTTTAGCAGACTGGTATTGTCCCAGGGCACGTCCTAAGTAGATGGCGGACAACCTGTTGATAAAACTGTTGGTCTCTATTTTCTTCCTATGCATCATGTTAGCATAAATTGGTAAGTTTCTGATAACTCATGCATGTCGCTGTAAAAATTGTTTAATTTTTTTCCCAATTATAGTGCATGTTCAGGTATCGTATTTCTTTGGTTCGTTCATAAGAAGCTATATAGTTGCATAAGAGCGTTATTCTCTCGGCCAATTAGCTCTAGAGCCAAGAGAATAAGGCTTCTACACAACTACATAGCTTCTATGGCAACTGTGGAGCAAGAGTTTTCTGCTGGAAATGAATGTGAAAAGGGGCGGGGGGTGCAGTGTGTACTAGCGTTGCTACTCTGCTAAGAACACCTCCTGAAAAGTTTTTTTTTTTAAGTGTCCAGCTAATTTTTCTCATTATATATAAAAACAACTTATTCAGGGATTTTTTTTTTTCAGTGGAATGCGTAAAGGAGCTTGTAGCTGGTGTTTCACATCGAGAGAAATATAAAGTTTAGCTGGAGTAATGAAAATATAGTAACTCTTAACAAACTGTACTCAGGCAAGCGCTTAGTCCGCTCAACAGATGGGAAGGTTCAGAGCTCGTCTGCGTCCCCTTCTGTTCTTCGTTGAGTTACATTGAGTACGCTGTTCCTTACAATATGCTAAATAAGCTAGTCAAAAGGTACTTCTCAAAGGCAATTTGAAAAACATAAAAGACAACCTACATCAAGAGCGTGGTTGTGCTTGCCAATTATTTCGGCAACATCCTTTTTGTAGCGGATACTTCTAAACTTCGAAGGAGACAATAAGCGTTGAGTTTAATACAATTCAGGTCATACGCTCAATCGGTCACATAATTGTATGAGACAGCGAAAGGCAATGTTACGAAATGAATATCACACATGCCATACGGTTAATTATAGGTCACATAGTTTTCGAATCCATTGCCTGTATGCCCGTCGCTCCCATGAGGCAACGCGCTGTATGTTATCTGAAACAAATGTGAAGGCTTCCAGAAAACTCGTAAGATAACGACGACGAATGTAGCCCTTCCTTTTTCATAATTTGCGTGCCACAAGAACTGAAACGATCCATTTTTTTGTTTGAGACTTTCAAGAGAGAGAGAGAGAGAGAAAGAAAATACCGAAAACAAACGTAAATTTTTTTGACTCAGAGGAGAGGGACTGATAGAAGCAATGTTCTGACATGATGGCTACGATTTCGCCGTTCAACAATGAGCGTTCGGATGTGGTCATCTGCCCTTATAGCGCCTTACAACACCTACCTGTGTTTCAACCAAAGCCTTTGCACAGATTGCTACCAGTGTGACCTCTTATACCGATTTCACGAGACTAACGATAAATACGAACACGTATATGCATGCAAGATATTTCATATGGAGATATTCACGCACTACTTAAAGATTTTTTTTCTAATGTGGTATGATGTTAGAAGCCCGGACACGATGTCTTTAACCATCATTGTGACAAAACAAAGCGCTACACCAACATCACGCATGAATTATATCACAGTTCAGTTCGGAACAATTGTTTCTGGTCTTAATCGTTCATCAACCTCGCTTTCAAGTCTGGAACTTTTCCTGTAGAACTGAAAAGTGGCAAAGACGTTCCCAGTTTTAAAAAAAAGGCTATTGCACGCTAATATCCAACTCTCAACCCAATTGCATACTACCTTCTCTCAGTAAAATATTCGAAATATCACTTGAAATTCGCCTTACGAAATACCTCAGTAAATTTATATTCTATCACCTTTCTAATTTGGCTTTCGTGAAGCATATTCCACTGACCTCGCTTTGTTATCTCTAACCGACAAGCTGAAGAAAGGAATTGATCAGGGCTACTACACAGGTTCTGTATTTGTAGATTTCACCAAAGCATTCGACACTATCAACCAACACATTCTTTTTATGGAGCTTGACGCAATAGGCATAACAGGTCTCGCACTCTCATTAACAAAAAAATACTTACTCAACAGAAATCAGGTTGTTAGTCTATTAGGTTATAAATCTAGACCCAAAGTAACAAATATAGGAGTACCGCAGGGTTCTATTGTCGGCCCGCTTCTTTTCATAATGTATATAACTGATCGGCCGACTTGCCCTATTACTTCATAATGCTTAATTTATGCAGATGACACAATCGTCAACACTGATAATAAAAATATATCCAGTCTCTGACACACAAACTAAATAGTGACCTGGCAAGCTTGACGGCTTGGTGATCCCATAATAAATTGCAAATTAATCCCACTAAGACAAGGTTCGTTGTCTTTCACTCTCACCAATGTGTACATAATTATATCCCACCAGTATCTTTAAATCAGTTTGCAATTGAAGCTGAAGAAGAGGCTACTTGTTTGGAAATTCAACTGGACCGTCACTTGAAATTTCACTCACATGTTGCTTACCGGTGAAGAAAAATGGCTTAAGGCATACGTGTTTTAATTAAATCCCATGATATATTTTCTCGGCGTAAATTACTTTCGTTATATTACGCTTCTATTCATTCCCATATTATAAATGTGTCACATCTTGAGGCAATATCTACAGCAGTCACCTTGTCTCCCTTCAAACTTTACAAAATCAATCCATTAGAATACTTACCCGTAGTCCCTATCACAGTGACGCGAAAGTACTCTTATATGTCAACAAAGTCCTAACGGTTCATAACACTTTCAAATATAAACTAGGTATATTATTATTCAAGCAAATCAACAATCAGCTTCCTCTGTTCAACATCCCAAAATCCAACCTAGTGAATGCCAACTTGATAAGGTTTGCACATAATCAAATACCCTCAGTTTTTATCATCTATGGCAAACAAATGGCCTACTTTACCGGAATCCGTCTCTGGAACACCATACCACCGGCAATCAAAATCTCTCAGTCAACTAGCAAATTCAAAACAGAACTAAAAACTTTCCTCACACCGATGCCATATTTTGCACAACTGTCGTTACTTCCTTTTACTTCTTTTTTGTCCCGCTCCCTATCATACCTACCTGTCCGCAACCTTGTGTTGATGAAGCATCTCATCAGGGGTTGTTTTACATTGCTGAAAATAGATGCGAGTTCTTCTTGCTTTCTTTTTTTTCGTTTATTTTTTACTGTTTTTCACCCTGTAACCATCCAACGACTGCTTAGGAGTGTTGAATTACCTTTGTTTCTTACCCTGTCTAATTTTGGCTTTTGGTTCCTTTGTTTGCTGTTCTTTGTTCGTGTTCTTATTTTTTTGCCTGCGATGTCTTTTATGGTTTGTTCTCGCTACTGCTGTTTGCTGCTTTAATTAATTTTTCTAGATTCACTACTATAGGAGGTTGATTCATTCTTTGAGTATGGACCTTCTTCTGTATACAAAAATATTGTAATTCATTTAATGTTTAATTAAAACCATTTCCGACTTCTCTAGTGGCGCGCCGGCTTATTTGTCGGTGCCATCGGTTAACGGCGCGACGCATGCTAAGAATGGAATGATTGTACTGAAATGATTATTTGTATTTATGAGTCCCGTTGGTTGAAGTGCTCAGCAAGGGCGGGCCAATAGATATATTACACCGCGTTCGAAGCGCACGTGCCCCTGTCCTGTCGGTGACGTGAGGACAGTTGTCGTCGCCGCTTTTTATTTACTTCGGTTCAAGGCGGCATGTAGGAGATCGCCGAAAACGATGGCCTTGTGAAGGAGGAAAAGAAGGAAAGAAAGGTATACGGAGGCCTACCAGAAGCACGTCTGGTTTGCTACCCCACACGGTGGGAAAGGGTGAATTTTCCACTAAATTGAAGGGGCAAGTTACGACGCGCGCCTGCGCCACCACACTCCTATTGTAGAGTCTTTTTTTTTATTTTCACCTCTCTGCCTTTTGGTCTTGAGGGGTAAGTGGGCTTCTCGTGGTACAGATACAACATGCTCCTTACCTTAGTTGCCCTTCAACCCTTCACTGATGGCTACTACTACCGGCGTGCTTTGCGGCAGTGGTGATCATGTAAATCTCGTCGTGAAATCGGTCTACTAATTATGGGGTTTTACGTGACAAACCACTTTCTGATTATGAGGCGCGCAGTAGTGGACGACTCCGGATATTTAGCCCACCTGGGGTTCTTTAACGTGCACCTAAATCTAAGTACACGGGTGTTTTGGCATTTCGCCCCCATCGAAATGTGGCCGCCGTAGCCGGGATTCGATCCCGCGACCACGTGCTCAGCAGCCCAACACCATAGCCACCGAGCAACCACTGCGGGTAGAAATCGTTCTATTAACTTTGTTCAACTTTGGTGTGAATGCAGGGCAGCGTTCACAAAGCTTTTCGTTCGTTATTGTTATTTGCCATTGGCCGTTCGCCTTAATCAATATGTCCAACGTTAGGATTGGCTGCAATTTTCTCTTGCGAACATTTCTAGCGTAAGAGATTGTTTGTGAATGCAAACTATAACCGACAAAACTATTGGATGCGATTTGTTCATAGGAACATATTTTAGCGACAAATCTTTTTGCGAATACGGCCGGGCGCGGGTTTGTGGCAATCACAAATTCTAGAGCACTTCACTTCTCCTTCTGAAACATAATTATAGCATGTGTAGAAACTGTTTTGACAAATATAGCTGGCGGAACATTAAAAATAAAGACGATAAATTCACCAAGTGAGAGAGAGAGAGAGAAAGACAGACGAAAGAAGAGAGAAAGGTAGAAAGGGTCAGCAAGAACAGAACATCTTGTTTGTTACCCTACTCGCATTCTGGGGCACCCCTAATCTCCAACTGTTTACTTCTACTAGAGTGTATGAAGCTCCGCTTCTGTATGACATTGAAATTGCAAAATACTGAATTTATCCTTCGCTTATAGTTTGTTATACATCTACATTCATGAGCTGGAATGCCCACCTTCACTGGTTTCTTTTGTTCCTTTTTCATCTTACTTTTCGCCAAATTTATCGCACCAGGCAGCTTTCTCTCTCTGCAAACATCTCGTCTAGGTGCTTCCCGTTGCGTCGCAGCGCGTGAACGCCGCAACTCACCAGTTTTCTAGCACAGTGGAATTGCAGGACAGTGAAACAAGACTTGAATAAGAAGTTATTCTTGACATTCAACAACGGCCTGTGATTGGCTCGCGCATTCTCTGCACTTGTTTGCCAACACGTTCAGCTAGCTGCCGTTATTGCGTACTCAGCGTTTTGCATAAGAAGGCGAAGACAGCTTTGTGAGTTCCGGCCTAGGTAATTAGAAAAGGCGCGGCGTGGTTACGAATGGCTGGTTGAGCATCGCAGGCGTCGCGTGGACTGCGCCGCGGAGTCGCTCGAGTACCGCGCCGTGTTCTTGCAGTGGACAAGCCGGCTGGTGCTGCCGTCAATTTAGATGCTGGCAACAGTTGGTGTTCGTCCGGAGTGAGTGAGGTTCGAGCGTGCATTTCAGGACGTAATTATAGTTGTTATGAGAAGCTCTACCGGTGAGAGCTCTCTCGAAATAGAAGGCTAGTACTCGCGAGAAAACTCTTCGGACAGGAAGCGAAGCGTAAACGTAGTGGTCTGCAACTGTGGTGTGCTTAACTACAGGCGCTTTTCTGCGCCGTGCCTCAGAGCGCTCCATTTGTTTGCAAACATGCAGCTTGCCTATAGGTTTGCTTACGTGAATCCGATACTAGTGCGACTTTTGACTGGAACAGCATGATCCGGACAGCTCTACACGGTCGCGTTTACACGAGAGTAATTCTGGTGGACCAAGTGTCAACGCCACTAAGCGTCGAGTTGCGGCAACCCAGTAGACGAAGGGAGGTTCCGGCTAAAAGTCACTTCGCTGCACAAATACCACTCGACCCACGCAACCCGACCCCATTCGACTTAAGCGGACACGCACGAACCTAGCCAGGCACCTCCACTAAAGTCGGCCTACGTCATGCAGGCCTATAGGTTGCCTCTGCCAGGCAGAACAGTTGCCATTTCTGACTGTCCGTTGTTTGCATAAGTTTATGCGTCAAGCAAGTTCCAGGCGTGAAGACGGTTCGCCCCGCATTTGTCAGGTTGACATTTAGGACGAGGACGTTGGAAGAAATCTTCAAAGACAAACCGCATGTCCAACAAAAGTCGTTTCAGGGCCACAATGAGACTCATTACACGGCCGCGCAGACGAGATAAAGATAAGATTATAGACAGGCGAAACCCGCTCCATTCCGCAGAGCGCGTGCGCGAACGGACCCCTCGCGGTTCGCCGCACTCAAAACGCCATCATTGCGGAACCACCCGAACGGATCGGAAGTCAGCGTTGGCGGTAAACACTTAGACGAGCGTGTCCACTCTCCAGGGGCGAGTAATGGGCGCTTCAAAACCAACGGGGCCGTTGCACGTGTTTCCGCGCAGTCAGCGTTCCATGTAGCCGCGGTGCGCTGCATGCCTTCCGCCGCTGAGTGTGCCAAGAGTGCTTGCACTCCCTTCGCCCTCCACTCCCTTCCATTCCTGCTATTTCATTTCTCTCTTCTTCGCCCGAGCGGCCCGGCAGGCCGTAAACCGCTATCTACGGCTACAGCACGTGCCGCAGCACAAGAAAAGCATCCAATGCTGCTGCGCGGGGCACTTTCTTTTCTCTTCTTTTTTTTATCACGTTCGTGCTTTCGAGTTTTTCGATGTCCGCAGAGTGTACCTTTGCCGCGAGCATAGCCGAAGAAATGGCGCTTAATTTTCAGTGATCGCTACAGTGTGTTGGTCACGTGTTTCGGCCTCGGCCCGGGAATCTCCTCCTCCTCCTCCCTGGCTTCTTTCCTCCGTTCTGTTTTCTTATCTGCTTTGTGGCATCCGAGATAAAGCGAATGCTTTTGGTGTCGCGGCAGCGACGTCTGCCGTGTCGTAATGCGTGATGCTATTACCCGTCGGGCAGGAGCGCAGTGTGCGCCCGGACGCTCCTACCTCTGCTCCTCTTTTAATTGAGTCTGCAGTGCAGTCGCACATCGCATTAGCTTCTTCGCCAGACGCGAGTACGCAGTCTGTGTTGACGTTTCGTGCATTCTTTTCCCTCTGGTAAGGCCTGACGGTACTATAATGAAACTGCACACATGACTGAACTTGTCAGTGAGCGAAGTTTGTTGATATCTGCTGACATTGCTTAGCTTTTTGTAGCTTAACAAAACCCAACGAGATGCCGAGTGCTGCATCGAAATTCGTACCTCGTACTAGCGTTTTTACAAGGCTAATATGACGATAGCCATACATCTCACACTTAAACTTCTTTTAATTTTAACATCTTCGTGGTTTATAACTCAAACAACGTTCTATGCTATAATGTTCATTCCATTCCTTTCCATTCTTTTCCTTTGCCTTATATACTCGCAGAGCACCTATTTCATACCCTTTATGTAGGTTCCTATAAGGCTATAAAACGAGGCATTAAACCTACATTACGTCGGCCCCTTACTGCTTCGAACGTTTGATTGATATATAGCCGTGGTTTCGACGCCTCTCCCGTTTAACGCGGTAAATGCGGTGAGCAGTACGCCAAGAAGCACTTTATCCTTTCTTTATGACTACCGCCTACACTGGCCCATCGGGGCGCACGGTGACTTGGCCAGATAGACATTGCAATTTTGCTGCTACTGTTGCTGTAGAGGGTGTCCCACGTAATTTGAGCCACTCTTTAAAGAATACCACGCAGCTACACAGAACCAAGGTCATCTTGTTTGCCGTTGCTTGGAGATCGATTAATTTTCACATTCCGCCTGATTACATAATCAGTTTTGCTATATTCTGTCAATGAGAAACTTATCGAGCAGAGTACGGTAGAGCTCACCGGTAGAGCTTCCCAAATGTGAAAACTCCCGATACAGCTTTCTGTTGCTCAATACGTGCTACATAAAAGTGTTTTTCCAAGCATGAGAAACGCCCATGAATACACAAAAACTTGCCGCGTGACTGGTTGCTCGAGGCACCTTGCGTTTATTCGCGTGCTTCTCTCTTGCTTGGAAAAACACTTATGCAGCACGTATTGAGCAACAGAAAACTACATCGGGAGTTTTTCATGTTACTCTACAATTTTCTCAATGTCACTTTTAGTCTAATTTTGATATTTGAGAACTTGTTTAATTATTCAAGACTAATTATGTGATTACGCGGATCGAAAAAAAAAAGAAAGAACTAAGTATCTCCACGCGAAGGCAAACAACATTACCGTGGATTTGTTCAGCTACATGGCATTTGCATATCTTTAAGGTTTGGCTCAAGTTACGTGAGGCACCCTGTATGCTGCTTCACGTGTGTGTGCGCCAAAACTAATCCTTCTGACCGCTGCCGAAGCGGTCAATACGTGCGACCGTGCCTGAGGTACAGTGTTGCCGTTCCTCCCACAATATCGAGTTATAGCAGCAGAGATAAACACTGCCCTGCACTTTCTGAAATCGAAAAAAAAAATCTGAAATCTGAAACGCGAAAGGAAATTTCGTCCTCCTGTGGGGCCTTTAGCCAAGTAGCAGAGGTCAGGCACGTTATCGATTTCTCCCTAGACGGGATGCTACACACTTCTACGCGTAGCAGCTACACAATAACATTTCCCATTACCAGCCGAGTCAGGCCTCTTGGGTTTCCGTACAGTAGTGTTACAGATTGAATGGCGCGTTATTTTTTCAGGCCGTTGCTGCAATAAGTAAATAGTTTCGTTATGGAAAAATGTGATATTTGAACAAAGAAAAACTGCGCAAAAAAAGTACAAGACAGAGAAAGAACCAGACGACACAGGCGTGATATTTGAAAACGTACGGTAATGGTGGGAGTGCGACTGAAAACAAATTCGCATGGAAAGTTGTCACAGCACGGGCACAGTAACGTTTTTTTTTTTTTGGTTTACGGTTCTATATAGTCAGACATCCGCTATGAACGCATGTCAACGTGTGGAGATTTCCATTTTTAACGATTTATGCGTTCAGCATTATTTACCGTAGGGCCATTTCCGAATCACTCACGTACTTTATTAGTAGGAATTCCTGCGGCATCGCGAAAGCCAGAAGTGTGTCACGCATCAGCATTCTATCTCCTTCGTGGACAGCATCGCGACAGTTTGACAACTGGTGCCACTGCTGATGGAATGTCTACGTGTGCTCAACTAAGTCCGCATATACCGCACAATATGCAGAGGACACTGAGTGTCAGGCGCTGCTCTTTTTGGTTTCAATGACCCAGGGTACCATGATCATAATTCCATTTTCTTCTACAGCAGCTGTGCATCCGAGCACCGTAAGTGTGGCTCGCGGTGCGATGCTCCAAAACCATCTTTTCTTCTCGTCTTCACCATCTCCATCCCGACCAACGCGGACGACGACAGCATGGGTATTTCACGTGGATGGATTTAAAATTAGCCCACCAGTGTCAGGTCTGGACAGAATTGGCTCGAGTTGAGTGATCGGGGCCAAGTGGACGTCGCCCGTCTGACGGACCAACGAGAGTTTATGAAAGCTTGTCGTATGCGTCAGCAGAAAGCAGGACACAGGCTGCAGAGGCTCAAGTGCTGCATTCGATTTGTTTTTGGCGTTCTATGCTCGACGGTTGTAAGTTACCCTTTCGGGGTGCCCTTGTATTTCTGTCTGAGTGGATCCCTTGTATACGAAGCGCGCGTAAGACGCTTGGAATCCAGTTGGTTTTTGTGCACTAAGTAGAATACGCTTCAAGAGCATTTAGTATGCGGCCGTTCGCTAAGCCCACGATAATCCTTAGAAGGTTCAAGGGTGCAGGCGGGGACTTCTTTAGAGACGTATCACCTACGAGCTTTGTCTGTGTCTGAAAGAGGAAGCAAATCGCTTGCCGTGACGTTTGCGTAACGCCTTTGTAAATGTTCATTGACGACACTGGCATGAGTTAAAAAGGCTACATGTGTGCATCGCAACCGACATGCTACATCCAGTGCCCTCATTTCAACGAGACTTAGTAATTTTCGATTTCAGCATGAATTACTTGGTCACTGCCAGCTCGCGGAACACGAGTGTCACGTTGTACAATCGCGTGAAGCGCAGCGCGCCTAAAACGATATTCTGACGTCTGAAACTGCAATTTAAACTTCGCAAAGTTCCAGCTAGATGTATGTTTAGTTTGTTGCACTTTTGCGGAGAAAGAAATGGAGAGAACGAAACGAGGGTAAAAGCAGAGAGGCCAGCCAGACGAGTGTTCGGTTTGCTACCGCCAGGAAGAAGGGGAACAGAAAAGAAAAAGCGGAAGCGAAGGAGCCCTGCGCGCGCACAGCACAGGACGCACAGCATGACTCTACAACCGGTCGCTGAAACCGGTGTTCCTCGAAAACAGCAGTAGCGCTCGAATAGCTTTCTGCGTCATCGGTGGATGCGGCCAGCGTCCCAGAATTCTCATTTCAGAAAATGCTTTACTAGAAACCAATCAGCTAACTGCGGTCTGTAAAGGGGTGCGCTGGACTATCGTACTGAGGGCAAGTGAACAACATGGCGTTAGTTTCTTGAGAGCCACAGCTGCTGCACATTGGCATATCGGCAATTGCGAGATGGAAGTAATGCGCGTTCGTAAATGCCACACCAAGGCACAGGTGGTACGGCAGTGCTGTATGGCCGCAGGAAAGGCTAGTTCGCACATGGAGCCGTAACAAAGGGTCCAGGGTAGGTAGGCAGAAATTAGGTACGGTCGGAAGCCCCCAGAAAGCTTGTGTCGTTGTGTGAGCAAGGAAACGAAGTTCTCTTGCAGCGTCCGTCTCTGTCAGTGGAGTTGAAATAATCTTAAGGCACCGGTGGGCAGTCTCGGCAGCTTTATCACCGAGGTCGTTAACGACAATGCCACAACGACCCGGAAGCTACTGAATCTTTGACATCGATTGGGCCCTTTTTGCACAGCATGACGGTTAGTTTATCTTATTTCAGATATGATTTGCTCATATGTGCTTTGACATACGGGTCTCAAGGGTGGCCCAGAGCCCCACTTGAAGGGATTTACTATGTTACATAAATGATAACTACTGCTCTAGAGTACACTTAAGACAACCACGAATGGAACGTGCGCGGAGACGGCGTCAGGCTGTGTCGGCATCGCCGACAGAATGCAGCTCTGCTAGAATCTATCATTGCGAGTCGCTATTTCAGATAAGAGGGGTCCTTTTGTGTCAGATTACTGAAGGACGGCAGTTGTCTCCTTTGCCGCTACGAAGGAAAGACAGGTTGGCACGTCGTTCTTTGACAAAAGTAGGAGGAAACACTATGAAGGCCACAGAGTAACGAGATGCTTTCCTTTCCAGAAGTTTCTTTTCTCGCATGTAAGTTAGTGAATATACTATTTCGTTCACAACAGTAGCCATCGTGATTTTTTTCACCTTTCGATGTGTCTCTACTTCCATTCAGACAACGCGGTGAAACTGGATACGTCACACAATCATGGTAGCTGTTTTAGTTAGCTGAGAGGTCGTTTTCTAAATATTTCTTCAACTCTGGTAAAACTCCAGCAAATAGTCTGAAAGAATTACGGAGCAAGTATATATTTATGATCTAATATTGCCGTTATCGCAAAGGTGACTTCAATTTTCGATTATGTAAGCGAGATAGCCTTAGTAAAACTTGTCCATGATAGTACGGCGCACGATGCGACGTGGAGAAAGTACCTCTTCATGAGCGCCTTTATCACCTGTATCACACAGGCACTTGTATCGGACATGGGGACTACAGGACTGCGGTGTTTCCCTTCAATCTAGCCTGGTTTCAGCCAGGTAATCCGGCCTCTTATACTAGTTGTAGATCATGCTCTTCGCAGTGAACTATTTCTTCCAAGACACTTTCCTTCATTCTCACTTCCTCGTATTTGCCAAAAGAATTATCTTTCAGGAGAAGCATTCACGAATCTGCGCTCCTTTCTAATCGGAATGACCAGAAGTCCCGAAGATGAAGTTGGTGGGTGCAGAGAGACGGTTTCGCCTCCTCTTCGCGAATGTTCTCCTTACATCGCGCAAAGAACACCGCTCTCTGCCACATCTGAGAAACTTGACAACCGCCTTCTTACATTCAAGAAACAGAATCCCTGGTCTCAGCCAACGTTAACTTGACTTGCTTTAAAAGCACTGGTGTGTTTTTAAAAGCATCGCGACTACAGACAGAATGTAACCATCGTTAGGTGCCTTCATCACGTTTCTGCGGGCGAATTTTTTTACTACTTTTGTCCTTATCTTTTGTGCCCTCTCCCCCTTCGACCAATGCTGGAAAAGCAACTGGATAGTTATTCTGGTTAACCTTGCGGCCTTTTATATCTTATCTTGTCTCTCTCACTTCAGAAACCAAAAAAAGAAGAAAAGTTCTTCAGTAAATCAATTAATCTTAAAGCGGGACCAACAGGTGGCTCCAAGAGAACGGGACTCGAAAGCGATTTTACCAGCAGTGAACGTACTTGCTCCTCTGGTAAACAGTGTGGCTACGCTGATATCAGCCAGAAGGAGACGCTAGCTGTATCACATGTCTACACTGTTTAAAACCTACTTCCGAAAGGAGGCACAACCTTGGTACCATCGGTTAACAGGGAAAATGGCTTCCTCGCCTGGATTCGAGCTCTGCGTAAGGTTACCATGGCAACGAGGTAATCATAGCGACAAGTCGAGGCTAAGTGCCATAAAAGCGACCTGCAACAGCTATGCGGAGAACATATATCGCTGCTCAGAGTGGCACCGACATTTTGTTTCTGTGGTTCTTTATACTTTTCCTTCTTTTATTCCATCGGTTTACACTCAATTTAGCACATGTAGATCTGCCTTTATTTTTTTCTCGGTCGAAGTTTACTGAATCTTCGGTCTGTGCACATAGATTTTCGGTCAAGGCCGCAAGCGATGATTGATCTAAATGCGTAACTACAAGAATACATTCGTCGTTTTTTGAGAATGTTTGGGTTCCTTCCTATTTTACCGCTTTACCTCATTTAACAGCACACGTTCGTTGGCTACAATACGAAAAATCGATTCGCCGGTAGTTTCACGTTCCTATTAGATTACAGGGAGCATCAAGAAGATCCCGATCGTTCTCTCCTACTCCTGATAAAGTTCGTTTCGTACGTTGGACTGACAGATTTACGAGTGTCGTCTTTGTTAAGTAAGAACGAGAACGTAGTCATAGGCTTCGAATGTCCTGCGCCAATTGAGGGGCAATGTTTGAGCAGTGGACAGATTGCACAATCATTGCTACACCGGGGGCACTTGGAGAGAACTTGTAATGAGCAGCTCGCTCTGCGGCGCGTGTTAGCCATCGTAAAAATCGGACGACTGAAGCCGTTTGGAGCTGACGCCATACCAAGGGCACATTGTTTAATCGACCGAGCGACGAATTACGTCTTGCGAAGCTCACTGCACTTGGGCCCGTAAAGAAATTAACGTATCACCGCTGGTCATTCGTCTGTTAGACGGCTGGTTGAACAGAGAGCACTCTCAGGTCCCCGGGATTCAGGGTCTGTAACCTGGTTCCTAGCATTCATTCAATTCATTAAGTATTTATTAACTAATTAATTAATTAATTTGCTGTGGTATATCCCGTTCCTCGTGCTTTGCCAATTGTCGCCATCTTAATAAAGGTGAATTTAATTGGTCTAAATAGATAGTCCATGTACTATTCTTTGCCATATGGTGTTCACCTCCGATATGCAATATGCGCTTTGCGAGCAGTATGCGACACTTCTTCCTAGCATATGCTGACCCCTGATTAGCATATGATTTAGTTAACCGAACACCGTAGCTGGGATCCTGAGTATTAAAGGAACTATTTCCGGGGTGCCACGTAAACGGTGCAGTGCTTGCTTTCCTTTGAGACTTCGCTATCAACGACATAGCTTCTTTCGCGAGACACTTCGGAGCTTGTCAGACACATCGCTCACTCTGCCCATTAGCGTTTCACTTTTTGATGTTAGTGCTATAGTTGGTTTGTAGATGTCATGATAAATAGCGTAGACAAGACAAGAAAGCGGGAATAGGAACACAGGCGTTGTGTTGAAGCGCACGTGTTCCGTCTTCCCTGTCCTGTAGTCTGCCATGTTCACGATAATCATTGTTATCTTCTTTCGCAGACTGCTTCCCATTACGGCCATTGTTTCTGAAAATGTTATTTTTCACTTAGAATCGTCATTTGCGCATTCCTCTTCCAAATCGTTGGCGTTAGTGTCTTTCGTTACTTGACTCTCCACCTCATTTTAGACCTCACTTCTTTTCATTTTGCCACCAAATTATCGTTCAGTGCCTTCTCGCCAATGCAGCTCTCGACTCTCGTCGTTACGGGGTAATACCATCCAAGTCTTTCCTTATCACACTTGGCAATGAAGTTTAATCTAATACGACCAATACGAGGCCGAGTGCATATTTAATTGTCAATTTGTTCTTCAACCTCAGTTATTGAACCCATTCCAAACTTGACTCCAAGACTTCTTCGTGAGTATTGTTATTAAAACGTGTCGTTTCGTCAAATGCTTGAGCGCTTCTACCTTCACAAGCGACCATCTTCAGCGGCAACATATATGTTTAACAAGTGCCTGCAAGCAACCCGTAATAGGTTAACGTACGTGTCCGCGATCTTATAATGACTCCTTTCATATAAGGATTGTCTTGTTTATGGCGACGCTCCTTGGTCCGCGCGATCATGCTCTGCGGCGGCGCAGGTTGCAGGGACGCCGGGGTGGGCGACCGACGTGGACGCTGCAGAAGCGGGCCCCCGTGCGATAGCGCCCTTATCAGGCCGTGCCGAGAACAAAGGACGCAGCAGCGGTAGCTGCGTGCCACCCTGCCGCCCGACAACAGCCCCGGCGGGCTTCGCTCGTGACAACACGGCCGGCCACGCGCGCTCCGGCCGCCGCCGCCGATGCCAAGGGCGCCCCGTGGCGCAGTATCCGCATCCACGCACAGCAGTGCGCGGCGGCTGTCGGTCGTGTCACACGCAGTTAGACGCTCGGGCAGCTTTAGTTATGCGCGCGTAAAGAGTTTGGGTACGTGTATCGGATCAACAGGTGCGAAGCTCTTTCCTTGGTTACTCCGGGCCCTAGAGGGAACACTACGTCTCGAAAGCTTGCGTGCTGAAGACTTCTCTTTTGCTGAAGAACGTTTTTGTTGGAACTAACGGGCTAAAAACATAAGAGATGCTAAGGTGGAACAGTTGCAGTCCAAGTACTGGTTGAACTCGCCTGCTGCGATACGACCACCAGCACCTTGTCTATACGCACGATTTCGTACTCGTATAGACTCGTGCAGTGCGGGTAACAAATAAGTCTTTATCGGCCTCGTCGAGTGGAAACAGGAAACCCAGCTGTGTTGGCTCGGTAGCTGTAGCATTCTGCTGCTGAGCGCATGGTCTTGGGTTCGATTCCCGGCCGTGGCAGTGGTATTCCGATGAGAAAGTGATTCAAGAACACTCGTGCGTCCAGCTTCGGGCGCTCGATAAGAATAGCACTGGTGGTTGAAATGAATGCTTAGCACCCTACAACTGTGTCTTCCTTGGCAAAACTACGGTTTCGGGGGGCGGGAGGGAATGCGCTGTTTAAGAAAAAACAAGAAAACCTGCGGTAAGATTAACAACCGTGAAGTGCGTATCTAAGTAGTGCACTCACACAAAGAGGAGCGCCGTGGAATAAGAAATTGAGGGTTCATTTTCAAAGAAATGAAAGCGTGGTGTGTACGGTGACGCAAAAGCAGAAAATGCCACTTCGCTTTCTATATTCGTGGATCCCTGTTTTTTTTTTATGATCGCATCAATATTTGTCTAGCTCGCAGGTGCTGTGAAACGAATATATTGCCTAGCAGAACAACACAGCAATGTGCTATATGCTTTTCACCGTTCGTACGCGTCGCTTTGTCAGGAATTCGCTCACTTTGGCTTTGCTAAACGCGAAAACATATTACGAATCAACAACAATTCTTTTTACATATAACACTCTAAACTGAAGACCGGATGCTCGTCTGGATGACCTATACGTACACGTTTCCCTCCTTGCTTTCTCTTTCTCTCTTGCATTCAGTCTAGCCCGACGTCTCTCGAAGCAGTGCACACGCGTTTCTACCTTCAGTGCGAAAAAGCAGTTCTAGTCTTGAAAGTGCGTTACACGCAAGCTAAGTCTAAATTTTAAACTCCAAGAGAGAGAGAGAGAGATTTGAGAAAGGAAAGGCAGGGAGGTTAACCAGACACACGTCCGGTTTGCTGTCCTGCACTGGGGAAGAGGGCATAGAGATGAAAAGAGAGGAAGGAGAGAATAAGAAAGAGAGAGAGAGAGCACAGTTCCACGCACACTCGAAGGTTCGCGCCAAGTCTACAAACAGTTGCCAAGACCTGTCGACTTGAGGCATTGCAATAACGTTTTCGTCGCTTTCTGTGTGGTCTATGCGTACGGCCATGGTCCAAGGATCTTCATTTCCGAAAATGGTCTGTAGTACAGCCGGTCCAATGCTCTCCGCGGAGCTCCGCGCTCGACGTCGTACTGGCGTCAGAGACGTAAGATGAGAACGCAACCTATCTAAACCACCTGAAGCCATCTAAGAACTCGCAAAATGAAGTCGGCAGAGATGGGAGACTTATTAATACGATATATAGCAACATTATATAGATAATAACGCACTGTTGTGGCCTATGTAGCCCTAACAAACATCCATTCCTGTTTGTTTACTGGATGAAAGCAATTCTTGAATTCATGCGATCGGGCGCGTTGTTGCAAGGCCATACAGGAGCGCGCAAACTCGTGGAAGTGCCCGTCAAACTTCTTTGAGTGCAAGAACCGGCATGAATCTAAAAAGAACAAGCGGAACCTTTCTTTCCGGGTTCCTCTTAGTGCGGAGAACACGCTTGGCGATAAAGCAGCAAAAAAGCGACCACGAACACACCAGGACCGGCGCGCCTGAGCGAACGCAACCTTTCTTTCGCAGAGAAGGATGCAACCTCACACTTTCGGAAAGCGGCTGTTATCAAACGTACTGACCAGCGCACTCGGCGTGCACCCGTTCCACAAAGAGACCACGCACCATCCGCGTATCGACGCGACCTTGCGTTCCGGCCAGTTTCCCTCGACGGTGCCGGCAGTTGACTGTTGCGGGACATCACCCCCCGCCCGCCGCCACCGCTGTGGTCTCGCGGCTTTGGGGGCGCCGTTCGCTCTCGCCTTTACGCGTGAGACGCCGGCGCTTTCTTCCGAGGAGCAAAAATAACTGCCGTGGAAACTCTGCGTCTTCTTTTTCGGGAGCTGCCAAAACTTTGTTTGTGTGTCGAAGGGATCTCAGCTTCGACGAGAAAACCGTAACGGCATGGCAACTGAACGTATTACTCATGTTCTTGTATATCTTTGCGCATGCTCGTTAGTCGCCTCCTTCTCGTCATCACTATCATCGTCATCATTGTCACTACCATGACAGTTCGTGGTAATGACAATGATGGCGATGATAGTTATGACTATTATAAAAAGTTCGTGCCTAGCATTAATCACTAAACACCGACGTACTTCCCTCCCCTCTGCTCACTTGCATGTGGGATATATATATATATATATATATATATATATATATATATATATATATATATATATATATATATATATATATATATATATATATATATATATATATATATATATATATATATATATATATATATATATATATATAAGGAAGGCAGGGATGTTAACCAGTCAAGAGTCCGATTGGCTACCGTGCGCTGGGGGAAGGGAGAAGGCGGTTGAGTGAAATCTCCTCAGAAGTGACGCTCGGGTGATTACGAGCGATTACCGGCAACTTTTGCAAGGCTAGATCCGCCTCCACTAAGCAACATACCTCCCCGTCGTGAAATTGTCTGAATTGAAAGAGTTTATGGCGGGGCGATGCGAAGACCGTACCGTCGGTAGTACACCGATCGCGTCTTGACAGCAGATTGGTATGGCAACTTCAGGACGCTCATACATTTTTCATTCTCGTAGTACTCGTAGTACCTCGCACATATAGTGGCTTGACTACCTCATTTTTTGATTGCAGTCGCCGTTCGGCCATTTTCAGCTGTGAACACGATATACAATACAATACTTCATTTGGCGTATGCTGCATATATACGCAATACAAGGAAACATGGGGAAAAGCTGGGAACCTTGACGGGGCCAGGCTTCTTACAGTGCGACCATTGGCGACAGGCAGTAATCAAAATATGGTGTAAAATACAAATATATATGCACACATATGTACACATATATAGAAACTTTATATTATTCATAGCGCGTTCAACATGTAGTCACACGTTCTTTTTCCTTTTGCATTCGTTTATTTTGCTGTGCAATTCAGAGCAACCAAGTTTGTCACATTATCTTTATGAACACGCTTCCATAATACAGGGTTCTAAGAGATGCTAGTTCACACATCATCGCGCACAGAAAAGGTGCGACCAGGAGGATTCGAACGCGGTCGCGGTGGATTCGTATCTGTAGCTATGTCGTTTTGCTGGCGTGAACAAAGTCACGGGTTTCATTACCAGGCGCCATGGCACCACCACATTGCGGGAAAAATGCCCAAAGGCTTTTTTTATACTTACATTATGGCACACATTAATCAGTCCTGGGTTTTAATATTTAATTCGAGGTCCTCCACTTTGTTTTCTCTAATAAGTCAGTTGTACTGTGGCGTTATATATCACCAAAATAAATAAAGTAAAGCGCGAATGCTATAGCAGAAAAAAGAAGAAAGTTAATGTGCTTTTACCAGATAATTCACGCCCCTGGCCTTCGAGTAAGAGAGACCACGTAATTGAAATCAACGAGCTACAGACTTCTCATTTCGTGATTCGCATTTAAAATGCACCGTTTGGGTTTCGCTTTTCCGCTATACTATACACTTCAATAGAGAGTATACACGCTGGCGCGTATATGGGTAGGCTTATTGTGAGAGCCATCCGTGGAAGCGACCATCGCGGCAATCGTAATGCATTACTTGCCATGATTTTGACTCACCGAGTGCTTTACGAGCGCCGGGAGCATCGTTGTTGACGAAAACCTATTTCAAGGACTTTTTCAAGGCTTTCCATAAACATCGGTGTTCTCGGTCAAATCTATACTCCGAGTTGTTTCGTTGGCTCGACGCTGCGAAAATCAATAAAATAAATGATGGAAACAGCAAACGGAAACCGTGAACCTCTCCATCCCCTTCTTTATTCAAACCGCACTTGTGTCTGAGATAACGGCATTGTTTGTTTTGTTTTCTGTTATCCTGCGATTCTATTCCCTGGACGACAACTTGAGCAATAACCATCAATGAGAACGTTGCCACTTGAGGGCGCAAAAGCAGTTAAAGACCGAAAATGTGGTTTGTGTTGCTCATTTAGGCCCTTGTGCGTGGATCCTAATGGCACCCGGACGATCCTGAGTAACAATGTTCAACAGAATGTCTCCAAATAAATTGGGGATGAGTTCACAAAGCGTTTTTTAATACTGGCCCTAAAGTCTTCCTCCCGTGCGAACGCTTGTACACTTCCGAGTCCTATAAATCCTTCGCCCGGTCACGTACAAAATACAATAAGAACTGCAGCTGCCGCCAGTGCGGCTAGCGATTCAATTAGGCCCAGCCGTGAGCCTTAAAACGTTGGCCGCCTGCTCGCTACAGGATCCATCAGTAGCCCACGTGGCGGAGTCAAAACTACTGGACGCAGTAATAATGTGCTGTGTTAGCAGAACTGCGTCATTGTGGTATACCCGTCATCTTAACTACGCCGAAAATACTGCGTAGAAACTTCACACTTCAGCATAATGAGCAAAGCAGCCCAACATCAAGTTTTATCAAACTGCGTAGCGGCGGTGGAGCGATCATTGGAACAGGGCGTACTCCTGGCGTCTGTGAAGAAATTGCGCGTGCAAGCTTGCACGTTTGTGACCGCCATTCTGTGCTTCTCAAGCAAAGCGTCGTCGACCACGAGCGCCCTTAGACGTGACACAAAGACCTGGCACTCTAACATTTGTGCGAGTCATCGATATGCTCGTTTACTCAAGATGTAAATAATGGTGAGTGCATGGATTTGTCTTGACCTTGCTCTTTTCTCCCGACGATCGTAACATCACAGCGATCAATTTGGTTAAACTTCTGAGCTCCATTATCAAACTTTCAGAACTTTCAAGACAACTTACTTTGGTTAGAATATCAAAAATTCATATTTTGCCCGCTTTTAATGTTATTTTGCTAAGCTTGTCCAATTTGAGCGGTGTGTGTGTGTGTGTGAAAACTTTTATTGTACTGAGGTCCGGAGGCTCGACTTCTCAAGCCAAGGCGGGCCGCTCCCACGTTGGCACTGTCAGGCCAAGCCTTTCAGCGACATCATGGGCCCTCTGGACTGCCCTTAGTTGGTCCTGAAACAATGGGCTTTGAATCCTTTTCTCCCACTGTGTCCATTCTTCAACGAGGTTGGGGAGAGTCGCGGGACACCCCGCCAGCATATGTCTGATTCCAATGATGCCATTACAATCATTGCATTCCATCTTAATCTCCCTCTCTGGATATATTTTATTAATGGTGTACGGTGTGGGATATGTACCCGTTTGCAATAAGCGCAGTGAGACTGCCTGAGCCCTGTTCAGTTTTGAATGTGGCAATGGGAATTGTCTGCGTCCTAAATAGTAATGTTTGGTAACATCATTGTATGTTAATAAATGATCTCTGGATTCCTTCGCTTGATGGTGAACGGCTCGGCTGTGACTGTCACGGTTAGCAAGTCCTCGTGCCAAGTCATGAGCAACCTCATTGAGGTTTACCCGAGTCTCGTCCACTTTCCCCATATGCGCAGGAAACCATCGTATTTCAGTTGTCATAATCACAATGTTTTCAAAAAGTTTAGCTGCAACTCCAGCTACGTAGCCTTTATCAAAACACTTTACAGCGGTTTTCGAATCACTGTAAATGAAGGCCCACTTATTACTCCTAATGGCTAGAGCAATTGCCGCTTGTTCCGCCACCGTGGGGTCCTTGGTAAAAATTGTGAGAGCGTCTTGCACCTTCCCTTGATAATTTGAGACAATGGCCGTATAGGCTTCTTTACCGTTCACCCAGGCGGCATCAACTATAGCTGCCAGTTGGTTCTGCTGCTCTATTTCCTTCAAGAGTGCTTTAGCTCTTGCCTTTCTCCTTTCGACATTATATTCTGGATGCATGTTTCTGGGGAGAGGGTTGGTTCTGATCTTGCTCCTAACTTCAGTCATTAATTCTACTTCAGCCTCTATTGGACTCCTCGATGTATTCAGTTCTGCACCTATTGCCTGTAATATGTTCCTGCCAGCTCGTGACTTTGTCAATCTTTCGTGTTGCGCTAGCTGTTGGGCCTCCGCAATTTCTTGCATTGTATTGTGCACCCCTAGACTCATGAGTTTGTCGGTTGCAGCGTTACTGGGTATACCTAGGGCTACTTTAACGAGCTTCCTGAGCATCACATTAAGTTTGTTAAGTTCTGCCTGCTTCCATTTGAATAATCCAGCTACATAAGTGAAGTGACAGAGAGCAAAGGCATGTATTATCCTTAAAGCGCTGTCTTCTCCCAGGCCTCTGTGTCTATTGGTAATTCTCCTTAGTAACCTAATGACCTCATCTGTTTTATTCGAGATATGTTGTATTGTTCTGTAGTTAGTATTGTTTCCGTCTATGTGATACCCAAGAACCTTGATTTTTTCAACTAGCCTGATTGCGGATCCTTCATGAGTATATAAGCACACTCTTGGCTCATCTTCCGGAATGTAACCTCTTGGTTTACGACCTTTTCTGCAATGTTTAATGACTAAGAGTTCTGATTTGGCTGCCGAGCATTTCAACCCCATGGCTTTCAGTGTGTTCTCTACAACGTATAAACTTTCCTGTAATCTGTTCTCTGTCTGTCCTATATTGCCCTTGGCACTCCATATGGTTATGTCGTCGGCATATATCACATAACGTATACCCTCAATTTTCTCCAGATTTCTTGCAACCTTGGACATTGCTAAATTGAATAGCATGGGTGAGAGTACAGCCCCTTGTGGAGTGCCCCTATTTCCCAAATTCTTAGCTTCTGATTTAAGCTCACCCAGCATGAGTTGTGCAGTTCTATTTCTAAGAAAGTCCTTAATCATGTTAAAAAGTCTCTTACCCAAACCCATCTCCGAGAGAACGTCAAGTATTGCCTTATGCTTTATACGATCAAAAGCTTTTTCCACATCCAATCCCAAAAGAGCTTTCGTATGCGCTGGGCTAGCCTGTATAAGTTGATGTTTGATCAGCAGCATAGCATCCTGAGTTGACAGCCCTGGACGAAAGCCGATCAAGTTGTATGGGAGGATCTCGTTCTGCTCAACGTATTTCGTGAGTCGATTTAGGATGACATGTTCCATAGCTTTGCCTAGACATGACGTTAAGGAAATAGGACGGAGGTTGTCTAGAGTGAGTTTTTTGCCTGGCTTTGGTATGAGGATAGTATTGGCCACCCTCCATTCCTCTGAGTATACCCCTTTTCTCCAACATTCATTGAAGTGTTCAGTTAGATAATAGATTGATGCATCATCTAGATTTCTTAACATCTTGTTAGTTATTCCGTCAGGTCCAGCCGCCGATCTACCATTAAGACTATGAAGAGCGGCCCTCACTTCACTCTCAGTGAAGTCCCGGTCAAGTTCTTCACATATGCCTCCCGTATACTCGGGGCTCTCCTCTCCTTCGTTTGGTTGTTTAAGTGGGAGATATTTGGCTGCGAGACTATCCATGATATCCCTCTCTGTTTTATCTTGGCTTTCCTGATGAACCAACTTAGCTATAGCTGTTCTCTTGCTTGTCCTTGTTTCATTCTCGTTGAGCAAGTGCTTGAGGAGGTTCCAGCTACCTCCATGTTTGAGTCTACCATCAGCCGAATTACAGATCTCATCCCACTGTTGCTTCACGAGGGTCTTCGAATGATCATCAATTTCTCTGTTTAATTGCGCTATTTTTTTTCTTAGCCTTCTGTTAAGTCTCTGCGTTTTCCATCTCTGTAATATAGCCTGTTTGGCCTCAATCAGATGCGCCAGCCTGCTGTCCATAGCTTCAATATTTTCCTCTGTCCTGATTTCTTTAGTGGCCTCCTTGACGTCCTCTCTGAGCTGGATGACCCATGTCTGAAGGGGCTCCTGCTCGGCATGTGGAGGCCCCACTGTCCCTCTGTTCGCCCTAATTTTTCTGAAGTGATCCCAATCAGTGAATTTGAAGATTCTTGTTTCCTGTCTCGGTATGCGTATGGTTATGTGTATGATGTAATGATCGCTTCCGAGATCCAAGTTTGAATTTTCCCAATTGGCTCCTCTTGAATTGTTCACAAAAGTAAGATCTGGCGTGGAGTCCCTGCTTGTGGAAGTGCCACAACGGGTGGGATACGCAGGATCAGTAATCAAGCATAATCCCAGATCCATGGCAAGACTCCATAGCTCCTCTCCCTTCTTTGTGTTCCAAGCGTATCCCCATGTATGATAGGGAGCATTAAAGTCCCCTCCAATAATGAGAGGGGAGTTTTTGGCAACCGAAAGCACCTTGTTGAAGAGTGCTCTAAACCTTTGTCTCATGTCGTTAGGACTGCTGTAAATATTCAAGCAGAAAATGCTTTGCGTCTTACCTCTGTTTCTTTTAAGTATAATCTCAACTAGAATAAATTCAAACCTGGAATTTCTAAGGTGAATCTCATGCTCAATGTACGGCAACTTTTTGTCAATGAGAGTCGCCAACCCCCTCCCCATTCTTTTGTCTCTACATATAACTTTGTACCCAGTGAGCATAATTTCGTCCGCTAAGGTTTCCTGCAGCATAATTACCTTTGGCCTGGCCTCAGATGACCTGATCACCTGTTGCAGTGCTGCTTTTTTGTGTTGGAACCCACGACAATTCCATTGCCACACGTTAAATCCATGATTACTGTCCATTGTTATTAGGTGAGGATGCCTTTCTATTACCTGCTATTTTCCTCTTTGTGGTGGCCCCCGACAATCCAGGAATGGACTTTATACTATCCGCCTCCGATGGCAGATACTCATCGTCGTCATCCCCTCGCGCCTCCATTTTCCTAAGTCTTTTCTCTGCCGTTAGCCTCCATTTCCACAATTTGTCCACTTTAAAGTTGGTCGTTTCAACTGTCTCTCTTAACGCTTTAATTGCCTCTTTTATTTCACTGAGGGCTGAGAAGACTGAATCACCCTCGGAACTCACCGCTCTCTTTTTAGGGGCAGGGGAGCTGGATTCCCCTGGATCGTTGCTTTTGCTCACAGGTCTATCTATCTCTACACTAGCAGGGCTTGACTGCTCTTTTTTACAAAGCTCTACTACCTGCCTGGTCAATTCTTCATTAGCTTTTCTTAAAGAGGCTACTTCTTTAATTAATTGCTCTATTCTGGCATCATTGTCATCACCCACAGCCGCCGAGGCGCCCCCAGCAACCCTCGCCATACCTTTGACTTTGTCAGCCCAGGTGGTTCCTGGCGTCGTCTTCTCGCCAGGGATTGAGTCTCTTTGCACGAAGTGCACCTGCGCGTCCCTTGACTTGGAGCGCCTTCTCTCCCTGGATAGCGAACGATGCCTGGATCTGGTGCGACTCCTGGAGCGTGAGTGCTCCCTGTCCTCGGGGCGATGGTTGGGCGCCAGCTGATGCGCCTCCGACTGCGCTCTTGTTGACGACCGAGTCCTGTTGCGCTCTCTTCGACGGAGTCGTACGACGTAAGGGACTTGAAATCTTTTCTTACAAAATTTGTCGCCGGTAGGGTGATCGCCGTCACAAAATTTACACCTAGGTACACACACATGTTCATCTCCTGGGTTGCGAGTTCCACAACCTCTGCACTGAACAAAGTCAGGTGTTGGACACACATCAGAGCGGTGCCCGACCCTTCCGCAGGTGAAGCAGACGTCGAATTGCTTCCTGTAAAGGTAGCATCTCACTAGTGTGGATCCATACCTGACAAAATTGGGCACTTTGAGTCCATCGAAAAGTACTATGACCGATTCCGACGTCTAGATGCGCTTAGCAGCCAGCGCAAGCGGGTTCAAGTCATGCACGATGTTTCTTGTTATCATAGCTTGGGAGTCTCTGGTGTCCACTCTTCGGATGACGCCTTTGCATGTGGCATGTGGTGCCGCTTCGTATGCATTTACCTCGTATTCCGCTGCCATGATCTTGAAAGACTTGATTCTGACGTACTTCGCAGCATGTTCGGCCTTAGGTGTGCTGACTACGATGATATTTTGAGTGAAGTTTGGGCAGACAACATCTTCACGGGCCTCGTCTTCCGTTAGGCCGGACGCCTCAATGACTGCAGAACCAATCGTGGTGGTGCTCACCTTGTTCAAATTGAGCCCTCCTCGAGGCCGTATAATGATCTTGCTGTGCTCCTCAGGCAGTTGAGGCATTCTCGAAGCTCTGATAACCCGATTCTTAATCATTCCACCGACGGCGGTTTTCTTGGCGCCATGATCTCGCTGACTGCGTGGCAATGTGCTCTCCTCATCCACAGCCTTTGCGCTAGCTCGTGATCTTCGGCCAGCCACGACTTGCCAGCCGAAGTCTTCCTGACCATTGTTTCTTTCATTTCCAGAAAAATCTTCATCTCCCATGCTTGTATCCGCCATGCCTGCGGGCAGGTGGGCTTACTAGGCCCAACAAGGGCCCTACTCCTCACTAAGCTTAGCTCCGCTAAGCTCAAGTCGGCGTCTAGGAGCAGAAAAGGTTCTGTAAAATTGTGAAAATAGGAGCCCCACCTCGAATCTTGGTGTCAGTCGATTCGCCGTCGCTTCGTGGATCCAGTGGTATGCTTCTTTTCGTTGTACTCTCAAAATTGGCGAGCGGAGCATGGAAAAAGAGACGGAGCCGATGCTTCCACGTCTGCACTGCTCGGCGCTTCTTCTTCTTCCCCAATTTGAGCGGTGGATATACTTTAAACAGTGAGCGTTTAATGGTGTGCTGACAGTTTTGTAATTCTGTGAACGGTATGCACGGTTTTAAGAAGTATTTACTGCTGCATAAATTTGACGGACAAATGTACAGCGAGACATATGGTTACAAAGAACAATGAAAGAAATCTCGTCAAATAACGGTGACGTCAAGCTTGAAGTCCATGCGCTTCATGAGTCAAATCATGACTGAGCAATGCAGTGCTAAACCGTTTGTGTACTGATAATGTTTGTAGAAAAACTTATTCATTTAGCAAACTTTCTGAGCTCAAGGAGGCTTAGTTTGAAGTGCCCTGAAGGGATGTAAGGAATCTGCGTCTCGGCTCGAAGTCTTCCCTAGACTTGAAGATGTGGCTCATAAGTTTGACTGCAACTGAAGTTCAGTACCGAGACCAGAATTTGTCACACAGTATCACAATAGCCACAGTGTCTAATTTCTTAAAAAAATAATTTATACTTTCTTTTAAACACTGGAGACGGGACTTAGCCGTTTTCTCTAGTGCCACGAAGCTTCACGAGTCTATATTGCTAACGTAATTTTTATAAATGTCAATTTTAGAAATATATAGTAGATCCGAAAGAAGAAATGGGAGTTCGAAGCGGCTTTCTGTATTTAGATTACGGTGTTATCCACGAGAAAATTAAGAAGCTTGAGGTTATCAAGCTCTTCAAGATGTAGACGATTACTTGCTGTCGCTGAAGCTCCTTAAATTTTCTTTTTCAAGCATTCTTTCTTCCCACAAGCACGAACACTGACTGCTCGACGCGCCTTTGTTGTGTTTTGTTGCGCCTTTGTTGTGTTTGACGTGAAATGAATAGCTTTCTGCTCTTGCAAAACTCAGAATTGTTTAACAAGTTTAACATCAGGAGCTTAGAGGTAAACGTAATGAACTATAATTTATTCAAGTTCACCAAACCGCTCTGAGTCGCTGCCGACTTCACTTTTACGCATATACAGCAAGTGCAAAGCTGCAATGCATGTTGGGCTGCTAAGCAAGAGGTCGCGAGATCGAATACCGGCTACGGCGACCGCATTTCGATAGGGGTGAAATACGAAAACACCCGTGTATTTAGCTTTAGGTACACGTTAAGGTGCACCCCAGGTGGTCCAACTTTCCGGAGTCCCTCACTACGGCGTGGCTCGTAGAGAGATCGTGGTTTTGGAACGTAAAACCCTGCATTTTTTTTTAACACGCGCTGCAGCTTTTTCAACTACTTAAGCAAGGCGCTGGAATTCCTTTGATTACTCAAAATTTTCATCTCCTTTTCAGCGGAAGGACGATTGTCGCAAAATGTAAGTGGTACATCCGATCGAACAAGTGGAAACAAGTGGAGGAACGACTCTTCATAAGTTACTGTAGCGTGCATTTATGTTATTTTGTTAAATATCATTTGGCGCAACAGCTTCTTTCGCCGTATTTCGACATGGTCGTTTCTTCTGGAATCTGCAGCGCGACTAACGTCACCACTTTCACAGAATCGAATTAAAGAAGATGATTTAATTATACGAGAGCTATATAAGAAATCATCGCTCTTCCCAGCGTTGTACCGATTTGTCTGCCCTTGTCGCGACGTAGCAGAGCAGAATTTTGAAAACCTCCATGCTTTGTGTTTCTTTTCTTTCATTTTCTTCTCCATTTACTTGACCACTCCTTGCTGGTTACTTTCGTTGTATATATAGCGCAAGACCACTCTTCGCAACCCAGGATCTTCGATCAACTTCTTGTCAGAATCCTTGGCGTGTGCGGTTATTCGAAGTTTCGAACACGAAGAAAATTCACTATTTCTTTTTCATCGTAGTATTCGATTTCAAAATTTGATAACAGAGTCTCTCGAAGATTCTATTATAGCCTGTTATGCACGCGCTTACTACGATTACGAAAGCTTATGAAACTATGGTAAAGATCCACACGCATGAGCTCTACTGGCCGCTTCAAGTGTATGTCGCAAGTCAGCCAAGAATATGGGTAGAACTATCACTTTTCGCTAACCTCAAAACTGTTCAGCTTAGTGCGCTGCCCTTACCAAACGAAATAACATTTATGTGTACTACTCCTTGCGATGTTTATTTATTTCTTCTCGCTTCGGGGAGCAAGGAAAGGTAAAGTGAAAAGATGCTTGGTAGTTGATTAGATTTAAAAATTTTGCTCTTCAAGCACCTCTTCAAAACCGGCAAGAGAAACTGGTCACCGCGAGCGTATATTTGGGTATTCGTACCCTTTTAGATTGGCACACTATATTTCACCGCGAGGTCTTCTGGAAAGCGTCATCGAACAAATAAGAAAAGAACATCTGCGTCCACACACCGTGGCTTCAAATACTCGAGTCAGCTACGCAAATCCCTTAAGTCCTAGAGGGACTTTACCGTTAAATGAAATATTTTGCCTTATCTTTTATCGGTGTGCTTCTGAAGTCACTCTCTATTGCCACGGAAGAAAACTCGCAAACTGACACTCCAGTTACTCGTTACTGTTTGTGCTGGTGCACCTTGCTCGCGTGTGTGTGCGTCATTCCGTGACCTGGACTAGAATGCTAGGCGCATGGTCAGGCAAGCCTATCCACCATCCATTAAAGAACATTTCTCTATCTACAGGGAATACTGTTTGCCGTCTCGAGCCGTGTAGCCAAAAAACCTGCTAATGCACCAGACGTCAAATCATCCCAAAGGAAGACCCGGAACGAGTGTTCCAAGGTCTCCTTCGTAAAGCACAACTTTTATCTCAAACAAGATTGCTCTTTTTCTTTTGCTTTTCGAGGAGTCCCCGGCTCGTAAACGCAAGTAATAATACGACAAAAGGAAGCATGAACCTGGGAAACTTTCATACCATTAGAGGTCGCCCGTCACGGGAGAGTTCATGCAAACAACGGACTTCGCTAGATTTCGCCACCGCGCGATAATATCTTGGCGTCTGTGAATTCCTGCAGCCCGTGAATGCGAACGAACTACATGCGGAACGTTGAGGAGTACTTTTCGGGTATTGCGTCTGCCGTGGCTATAGACACTTATACGGCAAAAGCGAGAAAAGAGTATAGCCATCTGGACGCACCGTCGTATATATATCCTGCAGATGGTGCGGACAAGCGTTAACCCTTCCTGCCAAGCTTACCTAACCACTCTTCGATACTCAATTGTGGCTCTTTCTTTTGAGATGCCCGCTCAAACAGTGAGCCGGTGCGTTGCGGCATATTGGGCGGGTGATTGTAATGGCGCTAGTGCATTCTCGATGCTTTGTGAGAACTATGGTGAGAATTTATGAAAATGAATGGGCACAAGTGGATCTTCTCAGCCCGAGAACTTTGGGCCGAGCTCTATTAGCCCGGAGCTTTCGTGGCCCATTGGTGCTTACTCCTGAGAATTGCGCGCGTGGATTCAGCGCTTGCTGAACCATTTGCGCTTATTCGAGCGCAACAAGTTGTTTATTTAGTTATATTTTAGTATATTGATTATACTCTTTACTTCTATGGTTTCTTCCCGTTCCTGTTATATTTCTTTAGTTCCTATTATTCACTACATCATTTTTTTCTGACATCATTTCCTTAATTTCTTAAAATATTTTCTTAAATAATTTCTTATAATCCTAAAGTGCCACCTAGCAAGACCGGCACTTGCAAACACTTCGCATTTCGTGCAATATAATATTCTAGCGCGTGTAATTATGTCTTCTCTTGCCTTCCACCGCTGTCTTTTGGCATGTCATTTATCCTCGCCTTTAATCTAGGGTAGCAAACCGGACTCCCGTCCGATTGACCTCCACACCTTTCCTTCCTTCGTCCCTTCCTCTCCCTTCAAGATGGAGTTTTCTTCACTGTGTGGCAATAACAACAACCCACACCAATCTCTAGCCCTCCTTTAACCTGTCGCGCAAGGTTCCTATAGCTCAACTAACGCATCAGATGCGTTAATGTAGCTTATCGTCATCGCAGGAAAGGTGTGCGCCGAGCCCATTGTGTCTAGCTTGTGGACAATACAGCGACATGTTTGAACACTTGCTGTTACAATGTCGAAATCTCAACAGTTGTCGTCCTGCGCTGCTGAGCAAGTTCCACCCACTTGATTTTGTTTGAACTGCGCTCAACGATATTTTCTTTCTTTTCCTTTTTTTTTCAATGTAATGCTTCAACTCGATACGAGGCTCACGAAGTTGTACTGTGCTGGAATTGTTTTGAACCACGTGACTCTACACTCGTCTACATTTTATATGATGTGATCTTCTGATATGCTGTCTTTTCACAGCGAAACTGTATATGGCTAGGGTTCCGTGTATTTTTCTTGTGCTTCAAGAAAAACTTGGGCGTAGAATCTCCTCAGAGGAGTTATCTGAATTGTGCGTAAGCATTTCGTGGTAACGACGTGGTGTTGTGTGGTCGTGAGCTGGTGTGTTTGTGTAACTGCTGGAACGACCGTGAAAGAATCGTGAAATGGAGAAGCGCGGTTTCAACACGGAACTGTTAAGTGCGACCTGCACGAGGCGACGTATAGAAGAGGCGAGTAAAAGCAATGTTCACCCGTGTCGTAGAGTGCCCGTGGCGCATGTGACATAGGGTGCAATGACGAGGGAGATGTAGGAAATGAAGGAAATGTATGCAGCTTTCCCTGGAACGTCTGTATCGGGCGGCGTCGGCACGGCGTCGTTCCTCTTGTTCGTTGCGTGCAACAGCCTGTTGCTGTAGTTCCCCAATCTGCGCATGCGTCGTTGATTTGTTTCTGGCATAATTCGTATTCACGCTGATACTCCTCCGCATTCCTGCATTTCCGTTCTTCTTCGCTAAGCGGCTCCGGTCGTCTTGGCGCCATTACGGTAAATGCGACAGCGCTGCGGCGACATGAACCGCTGCGGGAGGCGGTGCAACGGGAACTGACGAGGCAAGCAAACTACTGCAGGTGGCGGCGCCAGGTGCGCTGATGGCGTTCCGATCCGAAGCCACAGCTGCTCCACTGTTCCGGTGCTTGCCTGATTGTACGCGTCACGCGGTCACATGGACGAGCTCCTGCTACTGCTCGCGCGACCGTCGTCGTCTTCTTCCGCAGCTGGCTGGTTCTGTCTTGAAAGCGACTGTCTTACGCAAAGGAAGGACGGGCGGACAATTTTCTCGCTGGGTAGCCATAGAAGCGCTTACCCATTTAAAACTATCATCATCAATGGCTAATACCTCCGTAAACAACCAATAAATGCAATGGCTCATAGCCCCGTAAGGCAGACGCTATAAGCACTCAGCAAAGTGAAGCGAAGAGTGCTTACATTCTTTCTAATCGCACATGCAACATAGAGGAAGCATGTCGAAAACTGTGATCATCATGATCAATGTTATTTGCGCACCATTTGGAACGAGGACTGGGCAACATTGATCCGGAATTGTAACCAGCTAGCCGAAACCAGTACCTTTCCGTGATCATTAATGGCTCATGCCCGCGGAAGCAATAGCTCATACCCCGGTGAGCGATGGCTCATACCCCTAAGCAAGCAAAAACAATGGCTCATAGCCCCGTAAGGTTCGAGCCGTTTGTGAATAGCACATCGACCCGCGAGCAGGAGGCGTTGCTATATACGCAAAGGACAAAATGTACGTACATTTGTCCTCTTGACTTGCAAGAGGACAATGCCAGCGACTGTGGGAATGCATGTCTGTGCCGTACAAACGAAACATGTAATTGTCATATCCACCGTGCATATATTTCCAGGCACACCTAAATGTGATACCGAGGAATTCATAACCGCGCTCTTTGCGTGGGTTAGGCGTGATGACACTACCCCTGTGATCATCATTGGAGACCTCAATGTGGACATTTCAAGAACAGACAAAAGATGGTTCACTAAGTTAGTGCTATAAAAGTATGGTTTGAAGGGCCACACCAATTCAAGTGACTCAACTGCTCAACAATGGTCTTGTATATATTTACCATGGACCAATATTCTTTCCAAGGTTGTAACCGAACCAACCAGGGCATATCACAGTAATCACAAAGTTATCGTCACTGCCGTTGCAAAATAATAATAAAAAATACATTGACCCTTTTGAAACCCTGTGGGATGTGCCACACCATTTCTGGTCATCCTCCTTGACAGAGTGAAAGGACCCCTCAATTTTTTTCTTTTCCTCATTTCGTTTTCCCATCTCCTTGCTCTTCTTCCCTTTTTACTCTCTTATTAAATGAAGAGGGCGTAGTGTCTCTATCAGGACACAATTGCTAGCCAGCATCCCTCTCTGTGTGTGAAGCTTATATGTTTACATGAATAATAATAATAATAATAATAATAATAACAATAATAATAATAATTATTATTATTATTATTATTATTATTATTATTATTATTATTATTATTATTATTATTATTATTATTATTATTATTATTATTATTATTATTATTATTATTATTATTATTGAGGAGCCATTCTAATCTGTGAAGGTGGACGATCCGCGAAGCTGTCGCACATCACACAGGGTAAAACAAAGGTAAATGTATTTATTTTCATCCTTTGGTAATGACAGTGACGATAGAATTGTTATTGCTGTGATGTACACTCATTGGTTCGCTTAAAACCCAAGACAGAATCTTGGTCAAATTTAAATCTACAGACGACCGTTGGTGAGTAGTTGAGTGACTAGCACTTGTGTATTTCAGTAGAAATACCTATGCAACTCCTTTCGGGAAAAATATTAAAGTTAGGCATGAAGATATTCAGGCACTCTGAATGGGCGGCATGGGTCACCTGCCCTCTAGACAGAGGGTCGAAAAATCTGAAGGCTGAAAAGCGCGCTGTTTCCTTGTGCCTTCCTGCGGAATGTGCAAGTGCAAGCAGCTGATTTTTATATGTATTAATTTGTGAAGAGAAAGAACATCCGATTTATTGCATCTACAGGTGAGGGTAGGTGACCCTCACCTGTATTACCTCTATGTTATCGCTGTGTTACCTCCATGGAGATAGAAGGCTTTTGACAGAATTGATGTATAGATGTTAACCTTTTTTTGCACATTTTTGAGAAGTTCATAACTTGACCTACAAGTGCCGCCCCAACCCACGGAGGCGTATACTCAACAACTGGAAGGCATACCTGAAGAAAAGAGCGCTACGAAGACGCGGACTAAAACAGGAGCATGTGCGACGGACAAGGCGCTACTTCCAACTAAGTGTATTTTTGAAGAAACAGGATTTTAAATATTTTATTTTGGTTTTATCTATTTAAAATCCTGTTTCTTCAAAAATACATTTATTTGGAAGTAGCGCCTTGTCCGTCGTGCGTGTTCCTCTTTCAGTCCGCGTCTTCATAGCGCTCTTCAAGTGTGCGAAACCAACTCGCCCACATCAAGCTTCTGCTGGAAGGCATACGCTTTTATATGGAGTTACAAATGACCTAAGTTGTTTGAATGAATGAATGAATGAATGAATGAATGAATGAATGAATGAATAATAATAATAATAATAATAATAATAATAATAATAATAATAATAATAATAACAACACTTGAAGCAGGACTTCTCTCTATCTGCTCCTGAGGCTTCTGACATTCGTTTCGGCGGCTATGCGAAAACGCGGCAGGAATTCGGCTTCCGGTATGCTGTGTTTGCGCTGAGGCTCTACCTCGACGGAAGGCACACATTTTAGTGGCACCTGGCCAATGTACTGACTTAACCACATCTAGCCAAGCGTTTGTAAACAGCCAGGAGGAGCGCGGCGTCTTCTCTGCCTTCTCCGTCTGCAGGCGCACCGGCTGCGTGCGAACAACGAACGCGAGTTACGTATCCATGTGAGTCGGCGTCAACGACCACGTCGAGTGTATGTGTCAGGCTTCAAGGCAACACTTAGGACGCGCGACTTGCATCCCTAATACACCACTTGCATCCTCGGCCGGATTCGTGGACGCTCGCATGTAGCCGTTAGCGTACCGTTGTCGTTGTAGTGCGAGAGGCAGCAGCAACGTCAAGCCGCAGCTCTGCGACTTTCTTTCTCTCCTTTGTCCTGAAAGATGCATACGTTTACAACAATAACCACAATAACGATTACGACGACAAGAAAATGACGAAACGAAAGCGAACGGTCATGTTATCGCGCCGTGTATTTCTTTTCTTTTTTTTTTAGTTCTGGTCAGAAATATGTGACGTGGAAAAAAAACAGTCATCAGCGTTCTAATCAACGTTGATGCTACAGAGCGGAGTTCGTGACATGTATATACTCCCGAGTGGGTAGCGCCAAAGAAAACACCGATGCATAGAAAGGGCGCACTAACGCTTTACGAAAGTTTAGAACTCAGAAAGCACTCAGTCACGTACCGAGCACGCGCCGTCCCACGTGAAGGAAAGAAAACAATCAAGTAAATCTTTGTGGCTTACCGAAAAATGACATACGGAAAAGGAATTCTTGAAAAGAAAATGGCGTCCAATATGCTTCGTGGAGTTTTCGTGGCGCTTGTCATATAGCCTTGCCGAAATATACCAGCGCAACTCCATTCGCCCACGCACACGGGCACTTACCAGGAATCTTCTGCGAAGAAAAATAATAACTTTCCCAATTTCTTCGGATCTTTTTTTTTTATCTACAACTGCCTGCAGTGCTCGAAGCCACGAATGTGAAGGGGGCCTGCGAAATGTCCATGCACTTTAGTAGCCAAGCTTCTCATTATGTCGCACTTATAGTAAACAAAAGCGCAGTTTGGTCAAACGTCGTTTGTTTGACAGAAGCTTCTAATTAGGTTGCCCGCTAAACCGTCGCAACTGCGCTATCATGACCGGCATATTGGCTTGGCTGGACGCTTAGCGAAGTGCTCGCGGTTGGGCGAGCCGCGCAATATTGAACGCGCCGCCAGACGGGTCGGCGTTGCGTCACGACGTGCATTTTGTGTCTCTAGAGCTTTTGTTATCGGCGCGCTGTCAAGTTCTGAATTCCAGCAGGCCGTGAGGCGGCCACTCGTGGCGGTGCAAGCTCGCGTGTGGTCGTCGGGCAGTTTGCTCGCCGAGTTTGCTGCGCTGCGAAAGCTTGTTTACCGAGGAGCTACGCCGCCGACGTGCGCACACTTAACTCATAGATGCGTTATGGTCAGCGGCACCCGTTAACAAACACACTCTGCCCTTTCAGAGGTTCCGTAAGTTATGCGTCAATCATTTATTTTTGTTCTTTCTAGTGGCCTATGTCGAATCATTTGTAAGTTCAAAATTGATTGATTGATTGATTGATTGATTGATTGATTGATTGATTGATTGATTGATTGATTGATTGATTGACTGACATACTGATGACGTGTCTTGGCGGCATGTACACAATAGTAACTTGTTAATGAAGCTGACAAGATATGTAAACTGTGGAAACTATTATTCTGTTCAACATTCCGTAGTAGCTTGACCTTCAGTGCCCGGCCCTACTGTGTGTGATCTGTACTGTGTTCTACTTTATTCTTCAGATTTGTCCTGTTGCTCTTCCTTTCCTCTTTCCTCCCCTCCTTCCTATCTTCCATTTCTGTGTTGCTGTCACCTCCCTTCTGAAGAGTAGACAGGCGTTGTGCCCCTTCCGGCGGCAGTTGTCAGCCTGCTCCTCGCTTTCCCTTTCCTGTTAATTGTATATATGTGTTCGAAACAAATAATAATAATATATGTAAACTACATTCTATCTCGTGAAGTAATTTTCCTGAAAAACTAAGCACCGCCGCCAATAGCTTGTTGATGTAACGCTCGGCAAAGTAATGGACTGTTGAATAATGCAGTGTTGGGAACAAAGCTGATAACCTCATGGTAAATGCGGCTGGCACTTTGGCATGTCCACGGAAGAGCCTTCGCAGAAATTAAAAAGTGTGACTGTCGAATCGCAAGGTCAGTAAACCGCATTACCTTAGTCCTTCCAAGCGGGCTGTTCCACGTCAAAAAAACCTGGCTCACGTACCTTCTTTTTTCGTTTTCATTGTTTCCCAAATACGCGAGCGAGAACAGGTGCGACGCGCGGTCATTCTTCGCTCGCGTCACTCCCGGATCTGTTTGTGTAGCAGCAGCCGTGTGTAGCCGCGCCAGGCAATAAGCGCGCTCCATTTCCCGCCCTGCTGTGCGGTCAGATTCACCGATTTATCGGATCTCGGTGTAACGTCAACAACAGCGGGAACTCCTCCCACTTCGCAAAGAAGGGATGCCAACAAACCCACAACCACTCGTGGATGGCTTCTGTCGCGACGGCACGTTAGGTCACGTGAACGCAGGCGTGCCTTTGTCGTACGCAGTGCGAAGTAGAGAGAGAATAAAAGACGGAAGTTACAATAGGTTGTTTGCCAGAATGGACTTAGCTTTGTTTCCCTGCAACGGAGAACTAAGGGGACCTGAGAGAAGAGGTCACGCGATTTCTTGGTGATTCGGAGAGATAAAGAAACAGAGAGAGAGAGATAGGCAGAGAAATGTTGCGGTGTAAAAAATCTGAATATGTATTGCTCGTGCGCCGTCATCTTTAGTTTATTTTCAAAATTCAGCCTACGCTAGCATTGGTGAACCTATGCGTCATCTTGAGGTGAAGTTGAGCTCTCAACGTGATTTATACTCTTAACATACTCATACTTACAATAGTACGATATTCCAATAGGTTCCCACGTGTTTTCGGTAACAGAATGAAGTTTCATGAGTGCTACCAGATTAGAGCACTGAACGGGCCAGGGCTTTCTTCCGGGCAGACCCGAAAGCCCGGGCCCAGTACGGCCCGCGGGATGGGCCGGGCCGTCTGAAACGTTTTTCGGCGGGATCGGGCCGGACTCCTGTCCTCTGTTTAAAGGGCCTAAGTTGGGCCTTTGAGCACAAGCGAACGTTATGCATCGCAGGGTCCAAGGCATTCTATGCCAAGCTGAAGTGACACATGCAAGGAGCTGGCTCTTAGTATACCTTAGAAAAAAAAAACATGAAAATTTAATTTTTTTCTTTTCTACAAAAACGAACATTCTTTCCGCGCCAAAGTTCTACAAAATACCGCTCTTCAAACCATTTCCCTGTTACTGCTCTTGCGACTGCAGTATTACAACTCTCGATGCTATTATTTTAGCGTTAACGCAAGGGGTGTCTCTTTCTACTTGTGCGTTTATCTTATGATGTCTCTCGTGAATTCGCCTGTTTGTATACATATTCCCATGCTGAATGACCTCATAGGACCAAATCGTGCGATCAAGGTAAGTGCATGCACTCCAGCGGAAAAATAACAACACACGCAATGGTCACTGATCCCTGATGAGATCACTGATGTTTTCATGGGAGAAAGAAAGATTTCGGTCTTTTATTGCTTATACGCTGCAGCTGATTACACCCCGAAGAGGTGAGGCTGACACGCACCGCACAATCGGTAAGTAGCGAACGCAATATTTATTGCAGCTAGGTGCGTGCTCCCAGTGAGACGGACCCGCTTGGAGCCGGATAGCCTCGACAACCTGCTGTTCTCGCACAAGAACATGTAGATCTTTGCGTTTTGTTGGCCTTTTCGTGGTCCTATTCCTGTGGCATCGTTTCCGGGTGCAATATTTTTGTCACTGCGTGTTATATTCAGCGCATTTTTTATCCTTATTTAAAAAGAAAATAGTGTTAACCTTATATCTGGGATAACCTGAAGTGTGGTGCGTGACAGCCTGATTGTATGACTTGTATTGTACGTCGTGATGATGTTTTCATGTTAAAGTTAGAATATGAACTATTTATATTTCATCTGATTTTAGTTGCTGTCCACCATACATAACCTTAAAGTTTTTTATCTTACTGCAACAAATTATTAATCATGAGCCTCTATTAAAAAATTGTGCAATCATTATTTCTAACGTCAAGTGTAGAGAAAAGCATTAAAGAGAATGCCCTGAGTTTGCTTATATCCGCTTTTGGGTGTTAGTCTTCGCTATTCCATGTTAGTTGTCACTGTTCTTTCACTGTAAGGACTTTTCATATATAGCATAAGCAACATTTAATCTATATTCTGGGGTCTTGCGTGCCAGAACCACGATATGATTACCAGGCACGTCATAGTGGGCACCGAATTGATTTCGATCACCTGGAATTTTTAACGTGACCTAAATTTGAGTACACTGGGAGTTTCCGCATTTCGCCCTCATCGAAATGCGGCCGCCGTTGCCGGGATCCGAATCCGCGTCCTAGAGTTTAGCAGCACAACAGCCTGACCGCCTACCACCACTGGCAAAGAAACATTTCAATGCATTAATAAAGGGAAAATGAGACATCCACGCAATTGTAGCGATTGCTAAGAAGGAAACCCATACGGGTTCCTCGAAAGAAAAGCCTCGCAGTTGAAGAAAAATTCGTTCTGGTTCGGGGACGAATTGTCGAATTGTCGAGTTGTCGATAAATTCGACTTCACCCTGCCATCTGCTAGCCGCCTCGTTAGCTCAGGTGGTAGAGCGGCTGACCCGAATAGGCGGTGGTCCCGGGTTCGCATCCCCGGACCAGGACAAATATTTCTTCAACTGCGAGGCTTTTCTTTCGAGGAACCCGTATGGGCTTCCTTCGTAGCAATCGCTATGATTGGGTGGATATCTCATTTTCCCTTTATTACTTCCCTCCACCTTGCGGGTTTCCGCAGAACTATTACGTTACGTTTCAATGCATGTACACACTGGATATTCCGCCTGATCGCCCGCTACAAAGAGCTAGGCACTAATCATAATAATAATCGTTAACGAATTCCCTCCAGCGTGCCCGGTCAGACCTAGAGTCATGCAAACGCGGGTCCTGGCTATGTTTAGTCATGAACGCCTGGGCTTGGGCCGGGCCTGGCCTTAGTAACCCGGGCCCGGGGCGCGCCCAGGCTTAGAACCATGGGCCCGGGCTGGGCTCGGCCTTCATAACTCTGGCTCCGGTCGGGCCCGGGCCTAGAAATTAGGCGCGTGCGGGGGGCTCTATACCAGATGTGATTTACGAGTCTCTGCCTTGTATATGTACGTATTTCGCAACGTCGACCAATTCCTGAATCTTATAGACTTTTAGCGAAGGAGCGTGTGCTATGTGGGCGAACCCCATGTGAAGTCACCCTTTGCTGGCCGTGCGTTAATGCATGATCTACCTCTCGAGAACAAAATTACTCTTCTTGTAACTGTGTGCTACAAAAAGAGAAAGAGAGAGAGAGAGAGATAGCAAGGAAAGAGAAAAAGGCTGGGTCTTTCAACTCACTTACCATGTCAAAAATCTTAGCCAGGTGTAGTTTTTGTCCATGATGTCCATGTAAATATAAGAAAAGCATTGCGGGGCATCTATCATTTTGCTGCCTTTGTATTTCCTTCAGTTTTAGTTTCACGTTGAATTTCAAACATATTAATTTTGATATTATCGGAGTGAGACGAAAGAGAGAAAAATTAAAGCAGAAAAAGGACATCGAGGCTATCCAGAAAATATTTCCGCTTGTCTACCCTGTACTGGGGGTTGGGAGAGGAGTATGAAAGATAAAAGAGAAAGAAGGGACGAATTAACAATATAGAACTGTATGTGTGGGTGTTGTCACACAGTCTGTGAAGGCGCCTCATGGTTGTATGCATTGTCAATGTCTCACGGAGACATACAACGTCACACATTGCGCACTTTCGGTATGAAAAACCACTCTATCTAAGTCAGGAGGTCTGCACAAGTGAAAGAGGAGCCGGAAAGTTCAGTGTGGACAGCCTGCTCTTTGTCGCCACTCCATCCACGGTTCGCGCAGTTCTCGTGCGCTGAATTTGTTCTGAATAATGTTGGGAGAGACATTACGGGGCCAGGTTTGAACGTATAAGCGCACAGACTTCGAGAGTGCGTCGGATATAAGCTCCAAGCGTCGCTGACGGATACATTAAAAGACACTTCTCGTGAGGGGCACTTAATGTCATTCTCCCCGCTTTTGCGACACTCTTGAAGTGTCGCCGCCTAGCGGGTTGAGTGTCCCGATGAAATATGATGACGTCAATCACCAAAGGGCAATGCACGAGTGATGAGACTTACTTACATCAAATGCAGTTTTGCGAAGTTGGTGCCAAAATAAGTACTTCTTTTTCTATTTCTCTTTCTATGCCTGTTGACCGGTTTGCACCGCTCTACGACTTCAAAATTTAAAGAAAACGCAGCGCATATCATGCGCAAACAGCGCACACGTTTCGTTTTGCTGCGTTTTATGCGCTTGTTGCCAAGGGCAGCGGTATCTTGTGTACTCTCATTTTACCCCTTTTTGGCAAGCGTCCCGCGTTCCGAAACACCAAGGATTCGCGCACCTTGTGGCCCACGGCAACAAGGGGAGCACGATGCACGTCCACGTATCAACGCCAGCACTAAACATTTAATGTGCGAATGCCAAGCAACGGCAGACACCTTGCTTTATATTCATAGCTTTTGTACGTGTTAGGAGCAAGCGCCATGAAAGATGGATGCTCCGAGTTGAGCATAAAACCGTCATAGATCGCGTTGTACTCACGTGGCAGGATCAGGCTTATTTCTCCTATAGACCGTTTTTTTCATGGCGCCATTATATTGCTACGCAGTGGCGCCATCTATGGGCAGTCAGCACGCTGGCTTGGGCGAGCGCTCCGTTTTCCATGGCAGGTATGCGGTCGGCGGTCCTTTCTGACGTTTGTTTTCGTGCTAGTGCGGTCTCTTCAGTGTGACGCGGTGTCTTCTACGGGGAAAATGGTTCTGTAAGACGTACTGAAGTGGTTTAAGTCGGTATGGCCGGACTTTTTGCTGTCATTGGGGCGGACGGTGCACGCAGCGCGATGTGTGCCCGCATGTTTGAGTCTACAATCGGCCTCGAAGATCAATTATGCGAACTGAAAGTTCCATTCACTAATGTGACCTTATTGCAGTATTATCCTCCAGTGCTAATTTGCGGTTTAGGAGCAATGAAACATACGCGACGATCGTAACAGCGTGGGTACCGTTCCGCTACGATAGTCCTGAGCTGTGCTGTTATACTTTGACAAACGTTCGAACTGTTAGCTGCAGATTACATTGCGTGACTACTTGGCTCTGTGGGTGAGGTTTCCACCCACGAATAAAATAGTTTTGGTCAGTAATAACAGCATACCTTACAGTGTGAACTATACTTGTCCAGCAAAGCGACCGTTTACAAACTGTGCGAGCATCCTAAGCAGTGGTAGGTGCTGGATTACAGATATCTTTGTTCTATATGGAGCATGGTCCAAGCATGCGGCGTCAACGTTTATAGATCTATAGACATTGTGCGGCGTGACTATTCGAGGTCGTACTGTGGCGTTAGTTCGTTTTTCTTTCTTTTTCGAGAAAGAGGATGATAACCGATTTTTTTTTTCGGTTCTGTTCGTTCGGCTCTCCACGACGCACTCACAAGTATTACGGAAGTTTTGTCCTCAAAAATAGCCATCACTTAATTTTATGCGATCCATCTCGGTTATTATGGCTTTTTCAGGGCAAAAAGGCAATGCCGAAGCACATAGATTATATATGTATCATGCTGGTTCACCAACCGCAGTGATCACTGTGTTGAGCAGCGCCATCAGCCTTATGGAGGAGGCTAGCGCATAAATATAGTTATTTGAAACCTACTAGACTTGATATGCGTCAGAAGGATGCCGGTGTATCACAAATATTTGATAGCGCCTGCCGCTTAGATGTTTCGTGGTTGCCTTAGGTTGGCCGTACACGAGCATGTGCTTTATGTTTGTCTCTACGCCAAACGATCAGATAGGGATCAGATTTACCATTTCATGCTAGTAATACAGAACCGCAGGTTCTCCTCGTTGAATTAAAACCGATGTACGCCATATAGTTCACAACACATGCACACACCGCGACTGATAATGCGCGTCGCGTGTTTGCGCCCCCAAGAAATATTTCCGCGTAGTGTAGTTACCGATGCACCGAAAGGCTTCCCTGACGACGTTAAATGGACGGACATTGCGTAACTTTCACAAAGTACGATCTAAAGGATCTCGAAGTCGTTCCGCAGCACGCGACAGCAATACTTTCAAGCAGCGTCGCGCCGGATCGCACAAGCCAGAGAGGAGGAAAGGCTCGCCGCGCACCCTTTTCCTCCTCGTCCGATGAACAGGTCTATATAAAATTGAATTAGATACAATTATATATGCGAGTGCGTCAAATGTCTAATTGAGCGAAAAAGCCAGTGTCTGTCGTCTGGATAAGCGAAACACGGCACCTAAGACACACACGTGACTGCGACGCCACGTCACGAGCACGCCTCGACCGAGCAGAGCGGGCGAGAGGAGACGCCTGCTGCAACGACAGCGCGGCAGTTGCGGAGTTAGGGGAGAGGGCATCGCCTGGACACCACGTAACGTTTGCTCTCAAGTTTTTGAAGCCTGTGCTATCCGCGCAAGCTGTCTTCTAACTGCGCCTCGATAATAGCTATGAAGTTAACGCATAAATATAAAACAAAAGAAGAACAAATTCGAAACGAAGAACGTTGGCGGCAGTGAGTTTCGAACATGCGATCTCACGCACAGCATGCCGACTTTCTTAGCCACTAGGATAAATCGGCCAAGCGCCTCAACGCGATTGCTTGCCTGATAGCAGTTTATAACTCGAAGGACCGCTTAGCGGCGTTCATTTAGATATTAGTGCCTTATAATAATAAGGCACTAATATAAAACACTAATATCTATTATCTAATAATAGATATTAGTGACTTATAATAAGTGGTTAAGTGTCCTCGCATTTCGTCGCAAACCGTCATCGTTGCGCGCTGATTTGGCCTCTCCCGGCTAGCGCTAGAGAGAGAGAGAGAGAGAGAGAGAGAGAGACGAAATACGAAAGGCAGGAAGGTTAACTGGAAGACAGATATCCAGTTTTCTACCTTGCACTGGGGAAGGGGGAAGAGGAGATAGAAAGATGTAGAAAAGAGAGAGAGAGAGCGAGAAAAAGAACGCGGTAGGGTCAGAGTCGTTCAACTAGTTCACTTGAACGGAGGAGCCTCAGTAGCGCCTTCTTCGCGTTCTGCCGTGAAGACCATATCAGCCGGCACTCCTTAATTATTGAGTAAGGGTGACCTTGATGGAAACATTGCGGGATCTGATACTTCCAGTGCTTTTCAAGAGGGTGGTAAAAAAATATTTTTTTTACCAAACTACAACTATAACTATAACTCAGAAATCCCGGCAAATTGCACAGACTGCCCAGAACTTTATTGCTCACTCTCGCACATGCTATGGTAATGTACCGCGTTACCAAAGGGCTCTCTCCCCAGTGAGCCCGAATGGGAAGAAGCCCTCAAAAGCCCGGACCTCAAACTCCAACTCAATCAAGGCCGTCCAGAGGGCCCAAGAACTGGCGGAGCGTCACCGCGTTCCCGTCCCGACTTGGGTGTCGCCTACGGTTTCTGCCGGAGGAGTTCCCCGCGTGGGATCTCCAACGGATTGAAACTCCTCAGGACTTCAATAAAGTTCTTGACTGACTGACTTTTACCAAAAGACAAGCTCAACGCTGGCGCTCCAGCGTTGCGCTTGTTTTGTTTCTGTCACGTTCGTTTGCAAAAGAAATGGAAATATCCTCCTTAATGTCTCAGGGTCTGTTCTCGGTACGCCTCAAAAACGAACTCGGCGAGCATCATCTGCAGCAATATAAGGGTCGCAACGTTGTTGGTGTTTGGAAGCAGCTACACAGCTCAGTCCTCATACGTGGCCGATTGGACGTCGTGGGTATTAACAGTGAGAAGCCTTCTTCACAATTTTGCGTGTACCTAGCAGTCCCCTACAATGTAAGCCGTAGTTGGAAACGTGTGGCAAGGGCAGGATAGGCATTGACTTCAGGCTGTTAGTAAACGTCCATTCGATACTCTCTCAATAAATGCATGTACAAGTACGCAGCTGAAAAGACGTGATTGATTGATTGATTGATTGATTGATTGATTGATTGATTGATTGATTGATTGATTGATTGATTGATTGATTGATTGATTGATTGATTGATTGATTGATTGATTGAAGCAGCGCGCTGCTGCGGGAATCCATGATTTTCTGGTGTGTAGAAGCTGTCACTGCGCTCGTGTGCTCAGTGTGACTGCTACGCGCGGGTAGGCAGCGGCAAAGAATCATCACCATAGACTTGGCCGGGCCCGTTTTCTCGATCAAAGTTACACAGTGTTTTATTTAGAGCAACGACAAGAACAACGCCGCGACGCATGCCAACCCAAATTCTTAAATTATGAACAGCCTTCACCTGCTATGACATCTGTATGAAAGCGCGGCAAAAATGAGCGTTCAGTCAGCCACTGCGCGTTGATAAATGCTGACACCAGCTGTTCTGGATTAGAGTTACTAATGATATCTGAGGTAACCACTCGGCGCCTGTTACTCGATGCAATAACAAAATTTGAATTGTTGCATTCAGTAAAGAAGCTCCATTCGAGCAGCGCATGGCCCTTTACCGCCAATATTGACAATTAGCTGCAGTCGTTATAGGCTCTTAGGAAACGCGTGAAATGTCCTGTTCGTACCACTATTTTGGTTAAACACGGCAACTCTCTGGCTGAGACCTGGATACTTGGGGAATTCCGCGCTTCGCAAAGGAAAGGAACGCTCTACCTCTCAGCACATTAGCCTTTAGGTGGCTGAAAGAAAATAAAAAACCTGCGACCCGCTTAGAGCGGCTCGTGACGGTATGGCAGGAATTTCCTGAATAGTCGCTCTCGCTTCGAAGCGTTTCGAATGAATCCGCTGAGAGGTGGGAAAGCCAAGTGGGAATGATTGTTTCTAGATTCGTTGTGTTATGCCTCGCCATGTTACAACTGTGTAGGCAGGGTTTCAGTAGAAGTCACTGTTTAGTAACGTCACCCTCTGTGAGGAGAGTCTATAGGCAATATTGCCGAACTACTCAAAGGCCCTGTAATTTATAAGCACACATGTTAGGTAGCTTTCCGACGATTTTAGGTAGCTATTTGTCGACAAATATTGAGAATATTAAACTGCCAGACTTTCCGCTTCATACATCTTCAAAAACTGTCAACATGAGGATGTGGATCAAAAGTCTGAACTTGTGTCAGCATGCGATACACATGTATACTTTATGAGAATGGCGTTCTTGATGAAGACAGAGCTTGGAACTGCTGGCTGACTACTAATATTGACATCGGACGTACTGAACATGTCGTATTAGCTAGGAGAAATAAAAAATAAGTACACGGGCAGCAAGTTAAACAAATCTGTATTGCTTTAAAACTGACACTTTGTTTGGATTTTCTTTATGCCATAACATAATAATCACGACAACACTGTCGATTTTTGTCTTGGCGACATATCTAATAACAAATACAGATGTTAAAGCGCGTTTATTTAATTAAAGCGCTTGTTTTTACAATAATTTAACATAATCTAACGTTGACGTCGATGTTGTCGCAGAATGCGAAGGATTGACTAATTAAAAGTAAATAACCAGAGGGGCTGTCTTTCCAGGTAAAAAGATATAAAAAATAAACAAAAGAACGTATGAGTTGTCTTGGGAGGACTGAAGTTTCAGTTAACGGCTTGAAACCAATGTATTGATGACTTATGATATGACTACTGGTCTTTGATTGCTGCAGTTTTTTATTCTTTTGTTCTCCTGAAATATTATTACATTGCCTGATGAAAAATGCACTTTCCTGTTATTGTGATACGCAACCAGACGCTCGGTCGTAAGAACAGTACGACGCACGGCCAAGTGGTATCCATGGGGCCTTTTGCTCTACGCGCGTCATGTGTGCCTGAACATTCACTTTTCGACCCAAAAATCCACGGCTATCGTCAAAGTTGGCAGCTTCTTTCCTTTCCAGTTGATATTCAAGGCACTGTCGCCCGGTCCTATAAGCTGGAACAACCGATCATTTCCACTAATGGCGCACGAGATCAACCGACCGCCGTTCGATATAAGCTGCCGCCAAAAATTCTCTCACGTTGAAGAGCACGTGCTATGAAAACTCAAGTCGAGATGAGTAGAGCGCCGCCGTCATGTTGCAGGCCGTCATAGGCAAGGCACGTCGACCGTTACCACAAGAAATGGTGTTGATATTTTTCAGGATCTCTTTCGAAATATAGGTTATATACGGGGCCATTTCAGGCCACATGGAAAGATAAGAAGCTTGTGGGGCGCGTCGAGGATGAATCAGAATGTAAACTTTCTTTAAGAAATAGGATTTTAAATATGGGGCACCCAGCGGTCAAATGGAGAGCGAGAAATGCTCGGGGTTCTTCGGACGGCGAATGGCAGTATTTCACGGACGAGTGGCAACGCGAAATGCTGCACTTGCGGGTAATGCAGAAAAGCGTGCCTGCGAGCAGTTTCCGGGTGCTCCTTATTATGTAGATAGGAATAAGCATAACTCTCCCTCGTCCCTGAAAGACAAGGCTGTCGCCATCTTTCTGAGCATGTGGTTATCACGCGGACCTGCATCATGCGCTGAAGCTTTCTCATGCGGCACCCCGCTTTCGGAAGAAACATCGGCCCTTGCATGACGCAGTGCGACAATATACAACTGGGGCGGGGCGGGGGGGGGGGGGGGGGGTGGCGGCTATTTGCTCATATATCAATATATTACTCCTCTGTTTTCTTTGCGATGTACATGGCGGGCAAATACATGTGGCACTGCTCAGGCAATTTCTGTTGACTTTCTTTTTTTTTTACTGTCGTTGCAAACTACATAAAAAAGGGGCACGCACAGGTGTGATGTGCAACGATAAGAATTCTAACAAATTGTAATAAAAGAACAAGAGGTGGGTTGACAAGTTCTTTTGCACGAGTAGCTGTTTATCCAGCTTTCAAGTGTTCTCGTGTGTGTGTGCGTGCGTGCGTGCGTGCGTGCGTGCGTGCGTGTGTGTGTGTGTGTGTGTGTGTGTGTGTGTGTGTGTGTGTGTGTGTGTGTGTGTTTCATTACTTTTTTTCACTTGTTTATTATTTTCTCTATCTCATCTATCGCATCCCTTTGCGCCTTCCCCAGGACAGGCTATCCAACCTGAAATAATCTCTGGTTAACCTCCCTGTCTTTCCTTTGCCTTTCTCTCTTTCTACAGTACGGGTTATGCTACAATCTATGCGCAACAGACAGGTCCAGTGCACGTGCACTGGACACGTGGCTTTAAGTACGCTGCTCTGTTAACGACGAGCGTTCATATCGCGCCATTCTTTTTATCGCATCATTCTACATCCCTGTTTCGTGCATTTTTCTTCTTCCTAAACACAGAGTTGCAATTTAGAGCGCACAGGCTGGTTGGTTGGTTGTCGTTCCTCGGTGAACAAGCGCAATCCACTCAGGGAGATCGGCCATGAATCTGGCGGTTGTTAGATATGGAGCTGTTTCCTGCGATTACTTCGAGTTCTCCAGACCACATCGGATTGCAGCACAGCTAATTGAGGAATGCAGAAGCAGGAAAGTGCATTCCAGAGAAGCGGCCGAGCAAACAAGTTTAAGGCAACAAGTTCACGTGCCAACAAGTTCGTGCGTCGCCGGGATTAGAAGGGGGCTTCGTACAATGGAGCTCAATCGTCCCCCTTCGGCTTTGAAGAAGGCATCTGCTACCGCTGCGGAGCCGAGCCACCGGGTGCAGGTGGGCCCTTGTGCAATGAAGCATGAGCGCCCCCCCCCCCTCCTTCTCCAGCCTAGAAGAAGTGGATTGCCAGTCTGCGAGGCAAGACCGCAGAGAGCCGCCAGGTGCGACACCGCGACACGGGCGCCTACCATTGGCTGAAAGTGGCGTCATCGGAGCGGACTCTCCCATTGGTGAAACATGACGTGACTTACAGTGCTCGAAGGGTTTATAAGAAGCCTTCCAGAGAGACCTGAGGATTCTGGGACATGCCCTGATTCCCTGATTCACCTCTCTCGAACTTCTTGCCGCGGGCCGCAGCGTCCGAGTTCCTGCCGGCCCGTAATGACTGTACGTCTGTTACCTGACGCTCACCTCCTTGTAAATAATGTAGAATAAATCCCTCCCAAGTTGGGTTTTTCATCCGCGGAGTCCGTCCTCCAACCCCTACATCTGGTTGGCAGCGGTAGGATCGCCTCCGAATGCATCAGCTGGTGGCAGCGCTACGGATCAACCTTCGTCGAGAGAGATCCTAAGGAACCGGGAAGAGCGAAGAAGAGAGAGCCTTCGTCGAAAGAGGTCCGAAGAGACTGGGAGTATCGAAGAAGGAGCGAGCCTTCGACCCAGGGAGTCCGGAAGGAACCGGGAACAGCGGACAAATGAACCGGATGGCAGGGTGCTGCAACCGTAAGTGAGCGCGTGGTTTTTTTCCTTATGATTCGCCAGACTCAAAGGTTGTGTGTTCAATTTTGATAGTTCTGGGAATCGGGAATTTGTTGCATTGTGTGTTTGCACAAATTAATTAAGGAAAACAGTTTTAACCACCTGTCGGGGCAGCTGCCATGGATCTTAGAAGGTTGACGAGGTTAGATTTGTTGTTGGTGTGCGACGATTTGGGAGTTGAGGCGGACGAACGGATGGAAACGCCAGCTATCATAAAGGCGATTAATGATAGTGGCAATGATGACAAAAGCATTGAGCTTGCTTGGGAAGTGATACAGGAGCCACGGGAGCGTGTGCGTCGTCTACGTTTGCGGGAGCGTCGTGAACTTAAGAGTGAGAGTAAGCGTGAACAACGCGAGAAGGAACGGAAGCATGAGCTTCAAGAACTTACTCTTAGGTGTCAGCGTCACGAACGTGAGAAGGCACGCGAACGTGAGAATCAGCGTAAGCTTGAGCGAGAGCAAAAGTATGAGAGAGAGAAGGCAGCACTGATCAAAGAGATACAGTATTGTGATCAGTTATTGGCACAGAGACAACGGCTGTCTGAGAATTCTGTAGGTAGTACAGAGCGAAAGAATGAGCAAGTGTCTAGTGGTTTTTCGCCAGAAGCCGACGAAAAGAGTAGTGCCTGTGAGATTAGCTGCAGATTCATAAGTGAAGGGAAAAGGCTAGCTGCTAACGATGCCTTAGTGGCAATAGAGGCCGTTAAAGGCCAGAGTGAGAGCGACGAGGTGCTGTGCCAACAGATGACTGTGGAGACAGCTAGGCCAGCTGCGAACAAATTGGCACAGTTACCGCGTGTGTGCGTCGCTGGTAAGGTTAGCAAGGTTGCTAGCGAGGAAAAGGGTACTGTTGACGCGACAGACGCGAGCACCCATGTAGAGCCAGATCTGCGTGCAGAAGTGAAGTGCGAGCTGGACGATGCAGTTGAGAATAGTTCTCGGGATGGCGAGCTCCGTAGTCCACGAGAGAACAACTGCATTGTTCAGGGATCGGTGCGGCTCTCCGCCAGTCTAGATAGCCTAGAGAGGGATGGTTCAGTTAATAATCATTCGGACTGTGCGCGTGAGACAGCGATCGATACCGACGGGCTGTGTGCCGATGCACAGCGTGCGCTGGGCAATGTAGCAGAGGGCAGGTCGCAAGAGTGCGAGTTGTCTAACTCGAGTAAAGCCTGCTGCATTGTTCCAGAGTCGGTTGAGCTGTCCGCCAGTCGAGGCAGAGCGAGTGTTGATTTAAGTGAGAATCACTCAGACTGTGCGGGTAAGAGACCGATCCGGGCCGACGAAATGTGTACCGGCCAGCACGAGGCACGAGAAGGCGACATGAAAGCGAGTGCAAAGAGGAAGCGCCTTAAAAAGAAGCGCGGTAGAGACCGAAAGTCGGTAATTAATGTAGCGCCGCCAAAGATGGCGAGAAACCCAAAAGGGCAGGGCGCGAGGAAGAAGGTGCGGTCGTGTAGGACGACGTTGACGCATCCAGAACGTTCGAGCCACAGGTCAAAGGGGGACCGTGAAGAATGTTCTGCACGGACGCGGACAAAGGGCACGAGGCAGTTAAGCTCCTCGTCGTTCCGTAGTTCTTTTCACAGCTCAGCGTGCAGTTCGAAGAAACGCAAGGTGGCAGGACGAGACCAGGTGGGCAGTAGCGACGCGGTCAATCGAGTTTGTGTTGAAAGCGGGGCGCGAGGACACAAATTGGCAGGAGACCGTAACGTCTTGAGGGAGCTGATAGTGAATCAGCCCTTTTGTTGTCTCTCGGCAGACAGAGTAGCTTTCAAACCACGCCCACCGCGGGTTCGACTCAAAGTATGAGTCAGACGGAAGCGTTTGGAAAGGGAGGCCAGGAGCGCTTCCGTAGAAATGAAGTGTGTTGTTTTTTATTTTGAGCATCGGAAAATTTCGCGATTTGAGACTAGAGTTTCTTTCAATGTGTAAGGTTTGAGCTTTGTTTATGTTTTGGTTTGAGAAAGCTCCGAGATTTGAAAGATGCGTTTTATGTAAACCTGTAGTCTCGCGAGATGCTCATTAATAAGTAGATAGGCTTTTTTTTTGTGTATGTGTATGTGTGAGTAACCTGAAGGTCAAGGTTATCATCGAAAGGCCTATGGTAAAGCGCGTGTGTCATTTAACCTTCTTTCTTTTTAAGTGTTGAATTTTCTAAGGTTAAGCGCGTAGATTTTCAGTGAGTACATGATTCGCACGGAGAAGCGTTCTTAGTTCCACTAGCGCGTGTCCTGTGTGGACGGAAGGAAGCAGACTTTATGACTGGGTTGCTAGTGTGTGTTGAGGGCAGCCGTATTCTGACTTCTTTAGTGAGCGTGCGTGGAAAAAGTTAGTAAAAGACGCATTATTTTAAGGGTTCTGCAGAGTGTGTAAGTCCCGCAAGTTTAATTGTTCGTTTATGTCACGTGTCCTGTAGGACTTTCAGGAAAGAAACGTGAGTAAGCGTAATGAAGAGTTTGCCTACGACACAAGTATGCGTTCTGGATAGTGACCACAAGGCTAGCGCGCTTGTGATTACGTACTTGTGAGCTTGACCAGATTGTTCAGTGGCATCAATACGTGCGATAAGTACGCCACTGCAATAGATTGGAAACATGCTGTTCGTGTAGTTAGGCCACTGAAGTTATGGTCGGCTGTTTTCATTTGTTGTTTGCATCGTCAACGACCCTTTTGTTTTGCAACAACAATAATAGTCTGGTCTTGTGGGCAATCGAGGAGAAATGGATAGCTGTTTGGAGGGGTGGTTGGAACTGTTTTGTCAAAATTGGGGAACGAAAAGATCAGGGTTGATTTTGACTCAGTAATAGCCTGGCGAGTCAGGGGTGAAGAGCCTGCGCTTACGCGTGGTGCAGCGCTGTGTTGTTTGGTTTGTTTGACGTATGTTCTCCAGGGCCCAGGATCCCGAGGGTTGTCAAACGAGGCTCGACCCCAGTACCCTGCAGCTTCTTTCAGCGTTCCTCATGGCCAGCGAATTGAGTTCACCGGCCATTCAGAACAACCGGGGCGAGGACGAGCTGTTAGATATGGAGCTGTTTCCTGCGATTACTTCGAGTTCCCCAGACCACATCGGATTGCAGCACAGCTAATTGAGGAATGCAGAAGCAGGAAAGTGCATTCCAGAGAAGCGGCCGAGCAAACAAGTTTAAGGCAACAAGTTCACGTGCCAACAAGTTCGTGCGTCGCCGGGATTAGAAGGGGGCCTCGTACAATGGAGCTCAATCGTCCCCCTTCGGCTTTGAAGAAGGCATCTGCTACCGCTGCGGAGCCGAGCCACCGGGTGCAGGTGGGCCCTTGTGCAATGAAGCATGAGCGCCCCCTCTCCTTCTCCAGCCTAGAAGAAGTGGTTGCCAGTCTGCGAGGCAAGACCGCAGAGAGCCGCCAGGTGCGACACCGCGACACGGGCGCCTACCATTGGCTGAAAGTGGCGTCATCGGAGCGGACTCTCCCATTGGTGAAACATGACGTGACTTACAGTGCTCGAAGGGTTTATAAGAAGCCTTCCAGAGAGACCTGAGGATTCTGGGACATGCCCTGATTCCCTGATTCACCTCTCTCGAACTTCTTGCCGCGGGCCGCAGCGTCCGAGTTGCTGCCGGCCCGTAATGACTGTACGTCTGTTACCTGACGCTCACCTCCTTGTAAATAATGTAGAATAAATCCCTCCCAAGTTGGGTTTTTCATCCGCGGAGTCCGTCCTCCAACCCCTACACGGTGCGAGAATTCCAAAACGTAACAGCAAGTTCGACGAAAATGAATTGAAACAGAACTGGTGACATGAAAATGCGAAATTAAAGGTTAACTGATAAAGATGTAATGTCTGTAGTAGCTACATATTGCAGTAAGTAAATGTGAGAATTGAAAAAAAAAAAAGACCAGGAGAACAAGAGCATTTTAGCACGAAATCATTTCTGTCTACACACACCGACCTCTCTGCCTTTAATTCTAACAATAAAATCCTCTTTCCATTCACATTTGGCCACAAGCAAAGCAAATGCACTCTATCCGTTAGAAAGTCTCGGTCATAGCAGTTAAGCGTGGGACAGACAGTTAATCTCGCAAAGAGCATTTGTCAGCACCGCTTCGTTTTCAGAGTGTGCCACACGCGTCCTGATTTCGTTCTAACTGTCGCACTGCTGGACCCCGACTGGTTTCATTTTCTTCAAAGTGCAGAAGTGTCAACAAGATTACATCTCGACTCTGAAAGTGTCCGCATTTCGCAAGGGAATTTTTATGCAGGTCGCGGAGGTAATTTGGCATTCCTTCTTTCGGTTCACAAAGTGACCTTGCCGTAGAGCGCCTGTCATGGCTGTGGGAGATAGACGCGCATGAGCGCAACTGCTGATTACGCATATCAGGCCCGAATCAGATCAGTGACGCCGCATGACCATTCAGCCAGCCAAAAAATGAGGTAAGGTCATACTAGTACATGACATTCTCACTAGACTTTAGCGCGTGGATGACCGGGTCAAAGCAACAGAGCTATATTGCAACTTGCAACACAACGCCCACCACATCAGTCCTCCTATACCGTCGCTCCTGAAATGGCGCAGAAAACGAGATTGGTTGTCTATGGGTTTCGTCACGTTTGATTTCTGGCCGACTGTACCTAACCTAACGCGATTCCGGTCCCCTAAGATTTGTCTGGTTTCCGGTCCACATCAATCTCCCGCGCTGCGATGAGCGTCCGCTGTGAGCGCCGCTAGTAGTCGGCGTGCATCGCTTCTCTCTTGCTGCCCGTCGACGACCAGGCGCGCAGGGATGGAGTGAGCGTCCGTGGCGTGATACCCGACGAGAGCTGCCGCTGAGGACACGTTGGCGACCTTATACGGGCGTCGTTAAGGAGCGCATCTATTACCCTGCTCGATGAAGTGTGGCCACTGCGGCACGATAAGGAGGTGACGGAAAGGCGCAAGAGAGAGCGTCGGGCTGTTTCGTGTGTCGGGCGCTCGTATAGCGGCGTCCCTTCTTCCGATGACTACCGGCCCCAACTCTTCCGCGATGCAGTCGCCCGTATGCAGGAGATGCCCACGCAGACAGCGTCCTCATGCACGCCTGGTCACAGAGCCACTAAACCGCATGCCTATCCTCGAACATCTGTCTGGTCACGCGGTCGTAGGGAACCGTGTCGCGACTGCATGGATAGGATTAACAGCATTTTGGCACCGAAAGGGTTCACTGAACTCCGTAGGGACGGGAGCCCGGTTTGTTCTTTTTAGTGGTTGTTGTCTGTTTCTTTGTTTGTTTGTTTCGCTTATTTCTTCCCGTCGCCTGATTTCCGGAAGACGGCCCAAACACTAGTAAATAGAACAGTTCCAGGCAGCAGTAATCAATGTCGTGTTACGCCCCATAGCAATCGCAAGCTTCCGGAGCCCTTAAACAGGAAATGCAGCAGAGTTTTATGCATATGATGAATTTGGACGTCCGCGAAGTACTTGAAGACAACGAAACGACGCAAACGACGGGACGAATAGCATAGACGACAGACACAGCTGTGTGCAATTGGGTGTTTTACGCTGTTCGATTCTCGTCGATATGCATCAGCAAGTGCAATTCAGCACACTCATTTGAGATTATTATGCAGACTTAGAGACAAGCCACCATGTAAGCACAATTTTGTAGACTGATTCACTGCCATTTCTGAAAGATATTTACCAAAGCCACCTTAATTAAGTCTTGGTAATTGGAATGGTGTCCTTGAACAAACTTGCATGCTATGGTCAAGGAGTGCATGTTGATGCTGGTATTGCAAGGAGTTTTTTCTTCTATGCGGATGTTTGTTATAGTCTCCCTTACAATGACACCACTGGCTGTAATTTAGCGGGTGCAATACTTGGGAACTAGGGGCCGTAGCAAATATGAAGTATTTCTCAATTAGCCACTCTAAGTTCGTGTGAGACGGCTAGGCTTATGCAAAGCCATCTCATATGCAATAGGACTGGTATGTGCAGTCTCAATGTACCGAAGGCCTGACTATTGGCTCTGCCACCTACAGCTGCTTTACATAGGCGATCGTAGACCTTCCAGGGTTGTAACCTACGGTGCATGGCCGGCATCAGCTGAACAATCTAAACCATCAGTACGGCGTCAGACCGCTTGCAATAGCTCTCTATTCTTGCCAGAAATGACACGTCCTCCATTGAAGGCATGAAATTTTCTCTGACCTATAAAGCAATATACCTTGCCACCTGGTAAGATATACATGTCTAAGTCGTTGTGAATGGTAGTTCAGGCGACTAGGACTGTATGCGTTTTCATGTCCAGTGTCAGAATAAAAGCTGATACTTTCGAAAAAAAACGCGGGCCCGTATTCAGAAAACGTTCTTACGCTAAAATCGTTCGTGTCAGCCAAGAGTTATGTAGGACAAATAATTAGGGAAGGCGATCAGCCAATGAAAAATAACACGAACAAAAAGCTTTGTGAATTCGGCCCGCGGTTCGTAGGTGACAGTAGGTTTTATGAAGACCAACTTATCCACCTATAAAGAGGTAAAATGAGAGTGTTAATTTTTACAGTGATTCGAATCCTTCTTAAGTACGTCGGAGACCACGTGTATGGTGCCTGTACGTATGCCTAACAGTGTTCGTCCGTAACACAGGCCGTCTATATAACGGTGTTCGTCCATAGTCTCGCCATGATCGAAATGCAGAGTGATCAGCTCGATGTTAAGGCATGCCACAAGACCATGATAAAACGTCCACTCATGATTGCCGTGTATGGAAACCCGTAAAATGGCGCTCGTGGAGGTTTTTATCAGATCTCCAAGGCTGGCGTACGCCGCGCAACTGGGCCTCGCAGGCAAATGAGTGAGCTACAGCATTTATCAGTGTAAGCGAGTCGGCCACGTTGTAATAACGCAGATAACTACAATTATGCAGGATCACGACGAAGACCACAATGGTGATTATGATGTGTCATATAAAATCCTCAGGTTTGAGTGGAGTGCGAGGTACCTGTATAACCGTTTTTGTTTTCATGCGCTCTCTCTTAGGCGGCGGGAGAGCAAGCCTGTCTGTTCGTGGCAGCTCCTTAAGGGGATGATTTAGCTCGCGGCCAACTTGTATTACCCAATTCATTTATATGCAGACGTAGAAATGTTTTTACGAACTTATTTGCATATGAGAGAAAAAGGTAAATTTGGTAACTATAGTTTAGGGTCTGAAATGGTTTGGCAAGGATTTTCAAAAAAATGGTGGTTCTCAAAATTGAACCATGAAGTTTGCAAATCCGTAATTCTACACCGAAAGTGGATATCGCAGTTTTGCAAGCTGCATCCGTTAGGGCATAAAAAGCAGACAAATTCGATAAACAAATCTAACAAACAAAGGGTGATGAAATGAGCAAATTTGGAAGCACAATTTGGAATCAACTAGCGAAATACAGTAGTAATTGGAGATCGAGGGGAGAGTCCTTCGTCCTGCAGTGGACATAAAAAAATCATGAGCTGTTTAGCACACGACACGAAGGTGACACATGATTTTGAACACAGGTATGAACTCATTTATTGTCTTGATGGGTGGTCATTATTTCACTCGCAACTGCAATCACATTCTTTTATAATGTCAAATCGATGCACGTGCGCCGCTGGGTGGTCGGTTGGGCCGGATCGGTGTGGCATCGCAAGGGATATGTCTGCAACACGGAACACGTAAAGCGCTCCTTTTTCGGTACAGGCACATTCACATTGAAATTAGCGACAACGACAACAGGGTATTGTTATCGCAGTTAATTCACGCAAAGCGAGTAGCCATGAATCTTACGGGACTATAAGTCATTGCATTTTTTTTTCTTGCTTAAGGAGGTATGAGCCATTGCTCACGGTGATATGAGCTATTGGTGATGACAGTTTTGGACATGCTGTTCTATACGTTGTATGCGTCATTATAAAAGTTTAAGCACTGTTCGCTTCGCTTTCCTGAGTGCTTGTAGCATCTGCCTTATGGGGCTTTGAGCCATTGCATTTTTTGCTTGCTTACGGGAGCATGATGCTTACGGGGCTATGAGCCATTGATGAGGGCAGTTTTTGTTCACGGAGAACAAAAATGCATGGAACCCTAGCCGTATACAGTTTCGCTGTAAAAATAGGCTGACGATGGTGATGATAAAACAGGTACTTATAATGTTGGCCCACGTGCATCTCTGAAGAACACCGATCCGTTGATGGCCTGGTGAGTTATATTTAACGTATTTTCTGACTATTTTCTTAGATTTCGCCACTAAGAATGTGTGCATTCCCGTTCTTGGCCAGTCCTCCAGAATGGGCGTGCCTCACTACAATTTCTGCATAAAAACACATTTTATATCGGCTTTCAAATATCTCTAAATCACACCGATTTGTTGATAAAATGATTAATTATGTTTCGCGGATTCTTTGAGTTTCTTTATTTATATTATTAAGCTATTCAGTGTGGGCCAGGGTGAGTGTACTTGTTCTTGGCCAATCATCCAGATTTGGTATATGCCACTGTGATACGAGAGGTACAGAATCCCTAAATGTTACCTAAATGTTACCCTAAACGTAGTACTTTTACGTACATACACTTGCAATCACCATTCCTTCCTGAAGAAACATCATTCGCCGCCTTCTCTCTTGTGACATCGCTGCTTTTACGTCTCGCCCTGTCTTGTGAACGTTGCACGGCACAATCATAGCAATTGCACGACGAAAATGTTTTGACCTTTGCGGCGGATAAACACGCATTGCACGACGGCCCACGTTGCACAGCATGAAAGTAAACAATATTGTAAGCGTCGCTGTTAGTTGTGAGACATTTAATTGACCGCTTTACTAAAGCTTTAGCGTTACATAGATTCCAACATGTATGTAGAATCTGCATCACTTTGTTTCGATCCTTCTAGTGGCAGCTAAACACCAGTGACTCAACACGTCATTTACGTTAATTATGTTCCATTCTGTACACTGGCACTAAATAAAGCTATTCCTGAAGTAGTAATGAATGGCACAAGCGATGAAGAGAGTTCACCCGATGAACCTAAGCAGTAGCTCAGCAGAATTACTGAGGATGTTATCATTTGAATTTGACCTTTAAGTTACGCATATGAGTGAAAAGACCCTGCCTCCACAATTCTGGAAATCTACATTGCGGGTTGTCAGCTTGCAGTGAGTATGGAAAATAAACTGCGCGTACTCACGTAAGTCAAAAGCTTTATTTTCTGCATTGTTCCCTCTTCCGCGCATCTACTCGGCGATGCATAGAGCTGCTGGGCAAGCCGTGTGCCAACACGAGTAGGCATCTCCGTAAAAACATAAATGAAGGTCTGAAGACTGACACTCTTACATCGCAAAACAACAATACCATTAATTCAAGGGCTCGTTTAAGCGCTTGTATCGAGTGATTTATTAGGCGCTTCTCTTCGGGGAAAAAAATGATTGCAAGACGAGCTTAGCCCAATCAGAATCTAGGAGCGAACGAGAGAGCTCGTATGGTCGGTGGGTCTTTATGTATGAAGAATGACCCAGAGTCATTTCTGCGATCAATTTCTTGATGTCAGTGCGCTCGGATTTAATGAATATTTCTATGCGAAAGACTTCTAGTTACCTCTCTTTTGTGCTTGCATCCCTCTTTCTTTTTCCTTCTGTTTATTGTGCTCGCTTAACGACTTTTTTTGCGTATTTTCTTCCTGAATAAAATGTACGGCTTGCAACTTTCGAAAATATTTGTAATACTCGCACATACCGTACAGTTGGTACGTTCTTTTCCTTCCCGTGCATGCTGCTGGCGCAAGTACTATCGGTGTGGACTGAAATGCCAACAAATTACGTAAATAAGATGACGCAAACTTTGGATTCGGAAGGATCATTTGTCATTGACCAGCACGTTTTCATCCATCTCCTTCTCCGTTGTCAGTGGTCATTGCCCCTCACCCTATGAACCCACCATAAACATTTTTTCTGAGCCATCGCGTGCAAGGGCTGCTTGGGACCTTCTCGCACTTTTATTTATTTATTTTAATTTATTGCGAAATCAGTTATGCGTATGCTCCAGGCACAAAAAAGGCCGCCGCTGTCGCCGCTGGCGCCGCCTTTCTTGTAATGTACCGTTCGACGGCGCCTGAGCGGCTCTTCAAAATCGGCTCGCGCGCGGTAGGAACAGGGTCTCCAAAGCTGGGGACTATGTCTAGCATAAAATAAAGAATACTATTGTTCCTAGTCAGGTCACGCGTGTATGCACTGCTCTTAGCAGAACGGGCAGTGAATGTCAAGCTAATGTTATCGAATATTGCACTGGGCGCTGAGTAACGCCATCGCTTTCCCGTTGATCTCACCTCGTGGCTCATCAAGATGCAATGGCGAATCTCTCCATCATGCTAGCGTTGTGAGACGCCTGGTAGCTGGAAGGGTGATGTTCCTTCTGCCCAGCAGGTGTTGTCATGGCTTGCTGCGTCGCGCCAACATGTCGCGCACGCGTATCGTTAGAACGCCGTCCGAGGAGCCCAAGCGCAGTGCTTAAACCTTGCTGTCACCATCACTGCATCGCCCTTCAGGCAAAACCGCGAAATTCTTCAAGCAAACTCTGTTTGACGTTTACGGTTTCGTTAAAATCAACAAGTGACGCGAATTAGGCTTTTTATAGAAACGGAGAGAAGCCTAATTGCTAACGCACGTTCAGCAGTTACTTTCACAGCGCTCTGATACTTCGCGAATTGCAGCGAATGCATTTGAGATTAAAACTGAATTAGGGAGGTCTTTATTCCAAAGTCATAAACCTGGTAATGAGAGACACCGTAGTACAAAGATTGTGGAGGGGAGTGTGGGGATAAGGGTGGAGAGAGGGTTAGGCTAGGCTATATTGAGAAACAATGAAGAGTTAGTGTAATACTGAAATCTGGACATATTGGTGATGTTTAGTGACATGATAAAGCATGACTGTAGGGCTAAGAACGAAGAATACATAAAACCCAACCGCGCTGTTTTACACTAACTAGCTTTACTGTACCAATGCTTACGTGCATTACACGTGTTCGACTTCTTAAAAGCGAAACCTATGCAGCAAAGACAAAACACATGAGGTCTTCTATACGCGGGCGTATAACCAATACTTCTGCTTCATATATTGTCAAATGTATCTTTCAGCCTGAAGTCGTCTCGTAAATCTTCGAAATTTTATCAGTTGCCCCGAATTTTAGATAAGTGGTGGTGCTGAACACTAATATATAATATATGGGGTTTTACGTGCCAAAACCACTTTCTGATTATGAGGCACGCCGTAGTGGGGGACTCCGGAAATTTTGACCACCTGGGGTTCTTTAACGTGCACCTAAATCTAAGTACACGGGTGTTTTCGCATTTCGCCCCCATCGAAATGCGGCCGCCGTGGCCGGGATTCGATCCCGCGACCTCGTGCTCAGCAGTCTAGTGCTGAAGTCTAGTGCTGAACACTACGTAGATGCTTGTTTCGTATGTCGTTTTCTCACGAAACTGTTTAATTTTGTCGCAACCGAACTTCGCCCGCTTGCAACGTTTCGGCATGGTAAGCTGAAAATAAACATAATACAAGTGGCTGCATTAGCACCCCTGTGTTATCTTCACGTGAAACGCTAATGATGTGAAAAGCAAACGAACTCTGCGATAAGATTTTGGGTGTGAATATACCGAACAAATTATGGTAGTTTCAGGATTTATTCTCAGTTCTCGCACGTCGAGCATAGTCTGATTTCAAGTCAGCCAGGTTCAACATATTCCTTAAAGTTACTAATTCAGAGCGTTTGTTAACGAACATTTGGCAAATGAATAGATGATTGATGCTTATCGCATGTTTTCTAATGTCAGCTTACGGTAATGTAAAGAAAAGCGAAAAGAAAGAACTCTTCAAACAACAAAATCCTGGAATTCTACATGTCAAAACGAAGAATTTAGTGGGAAACTCCACACCTAATGCACGGCACACGGGTGTTTTAGCATATCACCCCTATTGAAATGTTGGCGCTGCGGCCAGGATTAGATCCCGCTCCTTTGGGCCTTGCAAATAACCTTTGCTTCTGCTTGACTGATTTTAAATATTACCAAGACTCATCGTTGAGAGATCCCTATAGGCTCGGGATATTCAGAGTAGGGATTCAGTTGCGTCAATAGAATGCATTTAGCAAAGCGTTTATTGTAAATAAAATTCGATCAATCTTTCTCAAAGATGAGAAAAGATGAAGAAAAAGACGGTCGGGCAGGGAGGTTAGCCAAGACCTATGCCAAGGCTGTGCACGGCTAGCTACACTACACTAAGGAAAAAGGGGCAAGTGACAGATACGGAAGAAGAAAAAAAGATCAGAGGAAAACAAAACAGAAAGGGGCAGCCAGTGTGAACATGCTCGCAGAAGAACGATCACTGACGGTCGTCGCTGAGAAACCAGGCGTGCTTTCACTCTGACGTCCGCCCCCTCGAAGATGCGCTCCATTTGTCAGAGTCGCTGCCGATCGAGTAACTGCCGAAAACCACATCGCGTTTACAACGACGCGTAAACTCTCGGGTATGTGCCCGATGCCCAGCGTCCCGTAGGTCGTAAACTGGTCGGCACGTCTTCGCTGGAGCCCTTCAGCGGAGCGATGATTTAGGCTACCTCGGGGGGAATCGCGTGTTCGATTGCTCACGTTCGAGTCAAATATGACCCGCACGTGGGACGATTGCACACCGTCGCTCGACGCCGCGGCTACATATATATCCTCACGCGGATATTGCGGCTCGGGGTCGACCACGCCATAAAGGAGACGAGAACAATTTAACGTCTAGTTGACCTTGAAGCAAATCACGACCTGAAAAAAAAAAGGCTTTCACGTTCATAACGATTTTCTGAAAATAAATTACGATTTGAGATAATTGCATGGTGGTTTAGCCCTGTAAGCGCTCGCAAAAGAATAACAGCACGTGTTCTGCGCTATTAGATGAGTGGCTTTCGGTAACGTGATTAAAACTTCTTCCCACTGATGCATGTTTCACATGTAAAGTCTCCGTACAGCCTGCCCCATCTACTGGTGCCTCGCGAATCTTATCCACACGTTTGTCATTGGATGAGGATGAAGTGTAGTTTAACATACGTTCCTGTTTTTTATGCATGCTTACACATTGCTCATGCTCAACAAAAAAGGGATGCAACGAAGTACCCACTTGGCAAGTGTCGGAACAGCGCAGTTCTGCCCTATCAAAGAATTCCGATATGGCATCGCACTTTGTATAATGGAAACATGCTTGACACTTCAAGTGCCATTGTGATCGATTGTCGGCTTGCTACAGATAACGATAAGAATTGTTCGTACTCCGTTTGACTCAGCCGACCGAGCGCCTGCTATATGTGCGTCGTACTGAAATATCCCGGCTTATATAGCTATCAAATCGAGAGTGTGATGGCTAACTCAGTCGGGTCGGGCTGGACCATGGTGAAAAAAAAAAAAGACACCGACCACGAAAAATTTAGTAAGGTTAACATTACGGTTACTTCACGGGAGCCTTGCCCACAAGGCTCCCGTGTGGGAGGCTGATGCGTTAACCTGATTAAATATCTTGTTTTCGGTGTCTTGTTTTATTTAATCATATGACTACCACGGACAAAAAAAAATATGACCGACAGCGGCACCTTTTATTCTGATTGTCGCTTAGTGCTTGGTCAACTTCTTAAAACGGTATATCTTTTACATTTATAACGAGCATATGAACGCTGACGACAACTGCTCCGTCGGATTCTGCTGCACAGCCCGAGCAGAAATTTCGGCTTGCTGATTAGGTGAAGAGGCATAAAGACGCAGGCGTGCGAGCTTTCTGTTTCGTGATGTCACCAGCTCGCGCGTTATAATTTCGTAAAATCAATTTTAATAGATGTTACGTGTTATACTCGTAGCACTATTGATCGGAGTATGTACCAGTTCGGTGCGAAAAAATTACGGCAGAAGCCATCCTCGATGATTACCTAAGTCACTGCGAAGCATTTCTGCCCTGCACGTGGCGCAAAGCCCGAACGAACTCATGTCCTTTCGTGGAAACGCTCACTCGAGCTTCATGGGGACGTCGCATCGGAACCAAAGACGTTCGCAGCCACTACACGCCACACCAAATTCTTCTCTGGTGTGCTGTTGAAAGTACGCGTCTGCGTACAGCAAGTGGTAGTCCTTCGGTGGGCGCCGCTTGGTCTCGGTGGCACGTTCAGTGGCCGTTCGTTTGGCGTGCCGCTGTTCTTCGGCAGTGCCGTCGCTTTCCTTGTTACTCGCGCTCCATGGCCGCGCCTATCTCGTCAGCCAGTCGCTCCGCCTCCTGCCTCGCCACTTCGGTATATGCATCGCATATCTTTGTATAGTATCTCTAGATCCATTGCATTCTTCCGCTCCTCTTCCGCTTGATACTTTAGAGGGCTCATTGTTGTATCTGTAAGTAGAGGTCTACGCGTACTGTAGCGCAGCTAGTGCATCCGAGCCAAGTCTATCTGTAGCATGCACATCCGAACCGTACCGGCGAGTGTAGCAGTGAGAGAAAGCGCTAAGCCAGTAGCGGTGTGCGAGCGGGTGCGTCTGAGAGCGCGCGCATGCACGTCACGCAAGGAGGTACCAAGGCAATCGCGGCCAGCAAGTGGATGCATGGGTGCGCCCCGCATCGGCGACAATCTCTGTGACGTTGGACGACCTCGCGTTTGCCCTTGGCTCCGACTATGCAAAGAAATCAGTCGCATTTAAAAACAAATCTCACGTTGAGGCTCACTTCGACCTCCACATTGATCACGCAGTCACACTTTCATCCTCAGGACCATCAACAGTGCACCAGCTTCGCTTACTGTCTCTCTTTCTCGTTTGGAACAACACATAGAGGCAGGACCTGTCTGGCGCTGTACGCGTGACTTTGATGTGCAAATGATGTGGCAGGTCAGTGACAGAACCAGATTCGAATAAAGCCTAATTAAGGTCGAAATAAAGGTTAATTAAAGAAGTTAAGTGTTTAACGGAAGCCCGTCTGGTCGGGATGGAACATGTGGAAAAGGTAGACGAAAGCCTGGGGCACGTGTCCAAGACTATTTAAACGAACTGCTCGAACACATTTGTTTCTCTTACCTGTGAACAATACTCCCGTGTGAGAGCCGAAACGTCTTCTTTTCTTTTAAATTTTACTTTGGTCGGCGTAGTGCCCCGGGTTTTTGTCTACCTTTTCACCAAGGTTAATTAAAGCTCAAATAAAGCCGTACCTTCAAGCTTCGCTATTGAGAGCAAAACGTTCGCAATGATACAGCCAGTTCAATGTACCAATTCTATCTTCGGAGAAATTGCAAATGTATTGAGTTTGTTCTTCTGTATCGATCACTGAATAGACGAGGAAAAACAGAAGCTAACAAGGCTTTCGGTTGCTACGTGCAATTGTGGCGCAAAGCTCGCTCTGGTCTCGATTGTAAGAACGCTGCGGCTGCGCGGCGGTTATCATCCGCAGGGCTATGCGCAGGAAGTTGGCAACATCATTTCCTATCACAGCAAAAGCAGCGGCAATGGTCAAGGCCGCAAAGCTCATGATTTCACGCAAACGTACTCGTCAAAACCGGTTTCGCATCAACCCTGCACTTGTGCCTTGCTTCCTAGCGTTTCAATCAATCAATCAATCAATCAATCAATCAATCAATCAATCAATCAATCAATCAATCAATCAATCAATCAATCAATCAATCAATCAATCAATCTTTATTTTGCATTCATACATTTACAAGAAATGAACGCTGGGACAAGAACTAAAAGCTGAGAAGCCTTCGAAGCAGGCGTTATAATCTCTAAGAGAGAGAGAGAGAGAGAGAGAAGAAATAAGAGAACTGCAATGAGGTTAACTAGGCAAAGCATGGTTGCCTAGCCTGCAGGGGGAGGGAGAAATGGGATTTAAGGATGAGCAGAAAGAGAGAAGAAAAGTGCATAGAATACACGCGCTCCCACGGGCAAGCGTTCATCGTTCAGTCGCTTACAGGCGGTCATATAAGCTGGTGTACCTCAAGAAGCGCAAAATTCGTATACTGTTGCGGGAGTATGGGTTTACTTACAACGCGTACGATGAAAATAAGGGCAAAAGGCAGCGGCAGAAAAAACCCAATTCGTAGCGGGCAACGACCGACCCCAAGCGCCTCTCAACTTCTTCTGACTCTGGACATGACAATGTGACAGTGCTGTGTCCACTGCAGCCTTTAGCAGTTGCTTGCTTCAGTTCCATTGTTGCAACATAGTGACGAACTTTAAAGTTTGTTCGTGAGTGGTACGGAGAAGAATGCACTGGCTGTTGTAGTGGGGACAGATATATTAGGTGACCAAGAGAGGGGGAGGAGGTATTCCGTAAGTGTCCTCTAAGTCTGTTCCGACGCGCACTGATTGAATAAAGCTCGAAGCCGGTAGTGCAGGCGGCAGTCACCACCGCCAACTCTCAGGCTCTATCCATTCAGCGCGTGCTGAAATGGACAGCCGATTTAATGGACCCTAACAGAATACACGCACACACTCCCCCCCCCCCCCCCCCACACACACACACACTCCCCGGTGGACCCAATGCCATCCTCTGAGACAAATGACATTTGACCGATGCCACGTGCGCCGCAAGCTCAGAAACCGACACGTGCGTTGCCGCAGTTCTTGAGGTCGACAGACCTCAGTGACCGACTGTATAGTCTATATGTAAGCGCTTCCGGATGAAGCACACTCAGTGTTCTCTTTCTTTCTTTCTTTCTTTCTTTCTTTCTTTCTTTCTTTCTTTCTTTCTTTCTTTCTTTCTTTCTTTCTTTCTTTCTTTCTTTCTTACAACCCTTCATCATGCGTGGGATAGCAAACCGGACGTTCATCTTGTTGACAACTCTGGCTTTTCTTCCCCTTGTTTTGTTTCTTTCTATATCTGTTGTTGAGTGTTGATTTATCAGATAGCCAGTCCGCCGCAAACAATGTGTTGGCAAAAACTATAAGCTTAAAAAGAAAACGACATTATATCCACTGAATTGTCTTCGAGAAAACATGGTCTAATTCCTCCTTGAAGAAAAGGTGATTCTGCTCCCTAAAGGATTCATTAGGGATGAAGAACAAGATCTGCACATTCGGCGCGCATTTCTTGTGGGGCCCTAGGGTCTTATTATTATTATTATTATTATTATTATTATTATTATTATTATTATTATTATTATTATTATTATTATTATTATTGCCATGAAAATAAGGGCATGTTGATACCAACTGGTGGTGCCGGTTACAAAACGGTTATGCCACACACCGTATCCTTGAAAGAGGTGCTAAAATAGCGGCTCCGAACTTCCATCACCGTCGCCAACCCTTTTCACGGTACTGCTGAGAAACGGAGGCGTATGCTTGGAAAGGGACGTATACAGGCCAGGCTCATTTGTCTCCGAAAGTAAAAAAGAAAATATTTTTAAAAAGTAAGTAAGGAAGAAATGAAAACACAGAACTGATGCTGTAGTTTTCGTGAAGTTCTAGAAACATTCGGACATCTTTTACTAGAGGCGTGAGCTCATGCGTTTACTAGAAGACTACCAGATGGCGTGAGTACTCGCAATAGACCATTTCATCTTGAAAATGGTCCCTTGTATCTGTTGCGTGAATTTGAGCACTTTTCGCCATCGCAAGCCCAAGAAGTGCCCACACCTACACAACATCGACAACAGCAACATCACGCAACATCACGCAACTGCAGGCAACAACAACCGTGCTGGCAGGACCGTTATCGCATTGCCACAATGTTGATGCACTGCAGCGTGTCCAGCAAACTAGGGTTGCTGCGGGGGATTTATTATCTATGCTTCGAAGCGCCAGGCTCTTCGATTTTGCTGCCCGCCAGGCCTAAGTGGGATCCGTTCGAGCACAAGCCCTATACACCTGCTCATGTTTTACGACCCACCATTTCGATCGACGCGAGCGCCATCGGTGGCGGCGCTGCGAAAGAAGTTAGCCGGGCTCCTGCACCTCGCGGGTCAATCCTCCTGGCGATGGCCACGTGAGGCCACGGCAGATAAGAAGGGGCACGTGTTTTATCACGTTGTTCGTGGCACCTGTCTGTGTCGTGTGGAGCGTGATACGACGGGAGGACCCAAATGGGGCGCAATTATTTCCGCGATTCGTCGACTCGGCCTCCCGCAGCGGTATAGAGTACGTATTACAACGAAGCGAAGTGGCGAGGACGGGCTGCCGTGCTTCGAGGGGTCGCGGTAAACAGTCTTTACGAGCGGGCGCAAATTCGCAACCCGACCTCACGAAACGCTGGAGCGGTGGCTGTGAGAAAGCGCGCGTCTCTTATCGTCGGCCGTGTGACGCTTGTTCGAGTCGGGCTTCTTTCCCAGATAGCCTCCGCGCGAGTTGTTTCGTTGTCTCCTCCGTTGTTGTCTCTTTTAAGTGTGCCCGCAGGAGAGAAAACGCGACAGCTTATCGGGCACCAATAGATATGCGTAGGCGAGACAGAGAGAGGGAGGTACAAAGAGGGGAGGAGAGAGTGTGGTCCAGAGTTTGACGGCGCGCGTCGTAGTATGTCCCAAAGTACGAAGTAGTAGTGACAGCAATAGTTCGTACGCTCAAGTAACACTGCAGGTGTCGCTCTGTTACGCGCAGCTTTCGCAAGACATTCTAATACATGCACGGACAACATGCCCATCACTATCTGCCTCCAGCAGAGACAGATGTACGAAAGAAAGGAGAAAGGGAGGGAGCTCAATCGCAACGGAAAAATCCTGTTTGCTACCCAGCACTAAGGGAGGGGTGTGGAAGAGGTGGAAAGTTAAGAAGAAAGTAGAGAGAGAGAGAGAGAGACCAGTCACATGGTTCCAGCTGGCCATGACCACCATGCACTATCCAAGCACAGGATCACGTGCGGCAGCACGAACACCAACCAAATGCAGGCTAAAGCTGTTTGTGGAGGTGTATTCTCTGCTCCGGTATTGTAGCAGTGCCTTTGTCACCCTCCGTTGCGATGGCTTATGAAGTCCCCGGTAGAGTTTTACATTGACCTCAGGAGAAAGGATACTACTATTAGAATCGCATATTCACTGTCTCTCTCAAAAAACAAAAGAAGAAAGTAAATTTGATAATTTAGAGCTACACGCAGAGTATTTTGATCCCGGATTTAAATAAAAGTTTCAGAAAGTGGCCGGTATTCGATTCGCGCCAAAGATGCAGTCATTCATATTCTATATCACGCGAATATATGTTCTGTTGCCTCTATTCGCGCGCTTCTACTTTTCCCTCCCTATCATCACCGTGATCATCTCCACTTTCTCGTTTTGTTCATGTTACCACTAAGTTGCTCGCTAGAACGCACTTTTTCTCGTTTTTTTTTAAAGATAGAAATGAACATGAGTTATTGTTGCCGATGCTGGCAATGGCTAACCCTTTTCACTTGATTGGTAATATAGGATAGAAAATAAAGTAGTACCAGGCCAACCTCTTATAATAAATATCTCTTTTTGCTAGGCAACGGCTCCTTCCTTTTCCTTGATACCCTGCTCTTTAAATCGTCGTTACCATCAGTTTGACTACTGAGGTGGAAAGAGCAAGGGATGTGAATAGGCGGAAGGAAACACCTAGGTTTCCCTTTGCCCTTCCAGTTTCGTTCTATATATATATATATATATATATATATATATATATATATATATATAAAATCGTGCGGGAATCACGTCCGACGCTAGACGCCGGTTTTTCTGTGACACGGGCTCCTTAGCGCTATCTCGTTAAAACATGCGGGCGGTTTGCATTAGTGGTGCAAAGCTAGGTCGCAGCGGAGGGTAGGTTCACACTAAGTATTGCAATGTTATGCAAGATTTGCTAAGTTTCGCCAAGTTTTTTCGAGGTCATACACGGCCAGGCTGGTAAGCCACACACGCCGCAAATAGTCACACGCATACAAGCCACAGTGCGTGCATCGCAAATTATTATGTGCAGTGCTTCAGTACCAGTCGTCATCATCGTCGATCCGGTCGTCGCCGTGGTCGGTGGCGTCGGGGAAGGCATCGCGAAGCACTTGCAAGGCAGAGCTCTTCTGTTCAAAGTTCCGCACCTAGCTCACCGTGGAGAGATTCACGTCGAACCAGAGCCGGTCACAGATGCGGCAGCTGCGCCCGAACTTTATGCCGAGGAACTCGCGCTGAAAGCAAGTCGTTCACACCTCCCATGGATTTGCGGGCTTCGCGTTGGAAGTTCTCGGTAACGCGCAGGCTCGAAACCGATTCCCGGTGGCGCCGAGCATTCAGACGGCAGCGTTCGTTGTCTCTGGCCCGAAACTCGGGATCATCGGCTCGGCGACGGCGTTTGTCAGCGACGGCCTTGGCGCTATGGGCAGGATCAGCTCTCTTTCGTCGATCGTTGTCCGGCTGAGCTGCACGCCGAGCTTCCTTGTAGGTCCCAAACGCGACAGCTGTGCCCAAACTCTACGCCTAGAAAATCGCGCTAGAATCGGCCGTTCGCATCCCCCGGGTCTCGGCGGGCTTGACGCTGGAAGTTTTCGAGCAGTCACAGGCCGGGAGTGCTTTCTCGGCGACGTCGAGCGTTCAAGCGCCCACTCTCGCGTTCCCTGGACTGAAACTCTGGATCCTCGACTCGGCGTCATCTGTTCTCAGCCACAGCCGGTGTTCCTGATCAGCTCGGCGGATACGCATCGCTTCTCGCTTGGCAGTACGGCGATTTTCCTGGTAAGCGGCTTCTTCGTCGGGCGTCCGGACTTTCATTCCGTTCTCCCTTTCCCGCCCATACACAAATATAAACAAGACAGATGATCACGGGAAGACTGAGATGAAGTGATCAGCAGCGGTAGAATGACAGATGTTGCCGAAGGCAACATCTCGACAATGGTACAAGAGGGCGCTCCCTGGCGAAGGAGGATAGCTCCTCTTGTCCCTGTGCAGAAACGTTGGGTGCAGCGGCACCCCGTGTTCGATCATTCTTGAATCATATACATACGTGTATCTGATCACCACTAATTGATGCTACATTTGTACCCAATGACTGAGCAAGAAGAAGAAAAGAAGGTGGGGGGTTATTTTGGTTTACCTTCGTGTTTTTCACAAACGGTAATCACAAGGGGGCTATGCCTCCGCAACACGTGACGACGGCGCCCAACTGCGCCCTCAGGCCGGCGCTGCAACACGAATATCGCAAAACGTTGATGCGTCGGAGTCCGTGAGGCACCGGATATTCGGATCAGCGCCCCGCGATCGGCACCAGCGCGCCGGCGAACTGTTGACCCGGTTCGGGACGCACTCCCGTGTACCGTCGACGCGTCCGCACACGGCTCGATCGTCGGCGGCATGCGGCAGTCTACCATCCTCCACGAGGACACACCAGAACCAACGGAACGCCTTCCCCTGTTTGCTACGCACTGCACACAGCCCCACTGCCACCGCGCGCCGTTTGTTCGTTCCTCCCGCTGCGCGATCGCATCGCGGAAATGGGATGGCGTCATTTTCTGCGATGCACCGCTGTCGGCGGTCGCGTCTCGTCCCCTCTTCTCGCCTTCTACGTGCAATCGATGCGGAGAGCTTTCTTTTTAAAGTTTCAAGTGCCAGCTGGTGCCACTGCTTTGTGTGACGGCTTGCGCCATCCTCGTGATGCGAGGCAGACCGTGCGCGGAATGAACGCCAGCGCTGCCCGCGTGGGTGTCTTGCTTTGTTTCTCTTGAAGCTTATGTATACTGCAACCTCCGCGAAGGAAGCCGCCGCTCGCAGGCTGCCGCACACAGCTCATGCAGCTCTAGCAAAGAAGATGTCAAGACGACAGTTGCAGTGGGGATGCGAGTCTGGACGCGTGGCTGAGCGGTTGCCTGTCTTTGCACCGTCCTCCTTTCTTTTTTTTGCTGTCATTATTTAAATTCAGTGTAGAAGATTTAGTCGCCTTACAATGGTGACGGCTGCTTCCTTTTGCGTAACTGTACTTCCAGATGATAATACTAAATAAGACGAAACACCACAACTTCACAAGATCAAGCGCGGAGAGGGTTGGGATAAGTGAACTATGTCTCGAATGTGCTTCACTATTGCGCGCATGCTCCTCCTGCTGGCTTTGTACCGCACTCCTCCGAAGCGTAGAAGTAGAAGGATCATCAGGGCGCCGTGAATGCGCAAGCTTCGACCCACGGCACTCCCACCTCTTTCACCTCTCTGTTTATGTTGGCCCTCTCCGCTGTCTTATCACGTTTTCTCTATCAAAGTGAGGGATCAGGCTTGTCGCTTCTTCTCCTTTGTGTAATTTCGCGCAAACTGGACGTTTCGTTATCCGTCGTAACGCGCCACCGGAGTTCTTTAGACAGTGCTAAACTGTCATGTTGTCGGGGTTCGCGTATAACACGCTTGGCTGTCAACATGTTTTGCTGTCATATTCGCATATGCCAGAGAATGAAACCCCTCGATGTCACTAGCTGTCACAGTCGCTGTTGATGTCACCCTTTATCAGATCTCCAAGGCGATGTTTGAGTAGCGCGTCAAAAATGTTTTGTTCACAAAATGTACTGCGTACTTCAGTAGTCTTCTCTTTGCATTGCGAAAGTATAAACCGTGTCGTGAACACAAACTTTACAAGCGAAACATTGTGAGCCCAAAGGTATGTTCTTTGTACTGTGCACAAAAGTCTGTAGGTGTTGATGACATCCAGGAAAGCTTGGTTATCTGTCTCCAGGAAAGCTTGGTTATCTGACGGCAAGGATAGTAACACAAAGGAGCACACACTACAAAGACACAGCTTCAGCATTGTCCTTTTGTTTTCGACCATTTAAAGCGCGTGCATTGCCTTTAGCCAAGTTTTTTTGGATGGGGCTCAGGTAGTAGGTCTTGTACTCGTAGAAAAGCCATATTCGTTCAAGCGCCATTCCCGATGAGGGGCCTTGCTTAGGTGGCAACGAAACATACATATATGAAAGCCACGCGGAGCTCGCTGTGCCTTCAAGTGTTCGACATATGCTTACCCACGCTCATGAGGGGGTAAGCGCATGTCTTGTTCACGGTCCCTTATTTAAGCGCGAATACGGCGCTGCTCGGAGACGCGCAAATCGTTTCGCGCCGCTGGCGCCGCGCCGTCACTGAGGCGCGCCCGAAGCGCAGCTCGCCGCGTCGCTTGTTGGGCGTTTCAAACATCGTCGCGCTGACGTCGGCAGTGTTGACGACACCGGCGCGCGCGCCGTGCTGATTTGCGTATTCTTCGAAAGCGGCGCGGCGATAGTGTCTCCGCAGGGGCACAGCTTTCGATTTCGAAGAATGGGAGCAGCGCTCCCCCCCTTCCTCCTACCCCGCCCGACTCCCTTCATTTCACCCACATTGCGACGCAGCAGATGGCGGCTCGGCGATTCGATAGCTTTCGCTCGTCCCCTTGTGCTCACTGCATAGGATGCGCGCTCGTGCCTATGACATGTACGAACGAAATGCGATTGGCGAAAGGAGGGTGCTCTGTTTGTCGACGGAAATATTCAGTGCGTCATAATTGTGCTGGCGTCATGGATACTGTTTTTCGGGAAGGGGAATCCGTGAAGCCGGCCTTCGTGTGTCGTTGTTATCTCTTTATTTTCCTGATGCATATGACGTTAGTGAGAACTGCTCGCGCGTAGTTACATTTCCGCTCGTTTCGCGTAGATGTGTGTTGTCGCAGTTTCTCATATATGAGACCGCGTATTCAAGGAATCAGAGAGAGAGCAAACTTTATAAAAAAAGTGGACACGAGCGTTGCAGTGGGTGGTCCCCTCAGTCCAGGAGTCCAGCGACCTTAGCTGCCCCTCTCGCTCGGTTGACCAGGTTGAACTGATCTGTCTAGTCGCAGCTGGACAGCACTGTCTCCCATTGCTGTGTGGGGGGATGTGTTATGGGTCTGAGCTGTGGTGTGCTTGCACATGCCCATACCGTGCGATAAAGCGTTGCGCGTTGATCGCAGTGTGAGAATTTATAGGAATACAGCGCAGGGTGCATGACGTGGTAGAGACTCAAATGTTGATATGTGTTTGTTTGGAGTTTTTACCATAATATGGCTTCCTGGTGTCAGGGCATTATGAGGCGGTGGTAGTATTCTTCGTGAAAGGTGATAGGGTTGTAGGATGTGCGTGTAGTTTAATGGCATGGGCTCGGGGTGGAACTGCTCGGCGTGATCCTCACGCGGCTCCCGGTGTGCATGCGCTCGGGCGTAGGCGTGTGCCTGCTGGTTGCCGCGTAAGGACTCATACCCCGGACTCCACACTATTTGTATGTATGGCGGGAGCTAGTGCGCTCCAATCAGAATGCGATGTGCGGCCCTGGAAATGTTGGCCCTGGAAATTTTTCTGCATGCCGTCTGAGAGTCCGTCAGAACTATGATGCACTCCCAGTGCGGTCTCGTCTCGATAGCTAACGCTATCGCTAGTTCCTCTTCCCCGGTAGCGCTCGCTCTGGAAACCGACGACGCATTTATTTCGGTACCGCGATTGTCGAATACGCTGGTGACAAATACGATGCATCTTGCGGTGCTGGCCGTGTCTACGTACAATACATTTGGGTAGTTGTCATACTTCCGTTGCGAGCGCCTGCGCTCGGGCATGTCGCCGTCGCATGTGGAAGTTCGGGGGCATGTTTCTGGGAATTGGTGAGATGTGCATGGTTTCCTGTATTCGTGTTGGGAGCTCTGTAGGTGCGTTGGTCTTCCATACGGAATATCCAAGACCTTTCAAGACGCAGTTTCCCACTGTTGTGCGTTGTAGCCTTCCCTTCTGGTTTAGCAGGTGTACCTTAATAATTTCCCGTGGGTTTTTGTACACCGCTGTCTCGTCGAGGCGAAAGTATCCGTTCAGGGTGGGAGTCCGAGCGTTTGCTTGTACGCCTTCACTTAGTACCTTCACTTCCACTTTGCTGAAATTTAAATATGTTGCCGAGTACGCAATGTGGCTCACTATCAGAGCCTCCACAAGTTGGATCAGGTCCTGTTCCTTAAGTCCCTTCCTCCTGGTGGTAATTCGTTGCATCATGCGCAAGATCTGTGTGGCCATGTATGTAGCTTATGTATGGCGTATCCTCCGCCCCGGCCTTTCTGTAAGTCAAAGCCAAGGATTCGAAGTCTGTTGGGTATTTCTTTAGGACCTATATACGCAGGTGGATGGTTGGAGCCTAGGTTGTTGATCGTCCTCATGAGCGCTTATTGATTATGAGAGCTCCGACTTCTGCGGCGCGCATTGCGGTTTGCACGTCTCTGCGTATTTTGCTACGACGTCCGCTGCCTCCTTCAATACCTCTTGTTATTCTCCTGTGGACTCTCCGACCATCCATATCGTGATGTCATGTGCATACAAGGCATGTCTGATCCCCAGTATTTTCTCGAGTAGGGCTGGGAGTTTCACCATGGCCACCTTGAAGCGTGTCGGCAACAGCAGTGCTCCTTGTGGCGTTCCTCTATTAGGTGTGTCTACTCGCTGTGATCTCACGTTTCCCAGCACTATTGTGGCTTTGCGATCTGTAAGGAAAGCCCTCAAGTAGTTGTAAGTTCGTCGACCGCAATTAGTGTCACTAAAATTTGCTAGTATGGCTTCGTGCTCACGTTGTTAAAGGCCCCCTTTAAGTCTAGTGCAAGAATTGCTTTCGGTCAGCACGGCGTTACTGCATTCAGCACTTCATCTTTGAGCTGTAGAAGCACGTCTTGCGTTGACAAGTTGGGCCGTAAGCCAAACATCGTGTTCGGCACCATTTGATGTTCTTCGATATGCGCCTGTAGCCTGTCTAAGATCACTCGTTCCATCAGTTCATCGAGGGAAGGCGTAAGCAAAATGGGTCTTAGGTTCTCCAGATAGGGCGTTTTTTCCGGCTTTGGTATCAGCGTAATCTCCGCATCTTTAAATTCTGAGGTTAAGGTTCCTCTATTCCAGCGTATATTTAATAGTTCAAGTAGTTCTTGCACGGTTGCATCATCCAGGTTACGTAGCAACTTGTTGGTGATTCCGCCCTTGTCCGGCGTAGTGTCGCGAGTGAATCTTGCTATCACTCGTGTCAGCTCGGAACGCATTATGTACCGGTCGAGCTCACTGCTTTGCAGTCCGGCGTAGTGAGCCGCAGGCTATAAGCAAGTATCGGCTGGCCAGTGTATCTGCTTTGTAGGGCACACAATAACTGATCGTCTGTTCCTCCGAAGTTGTGTATTACGCGGCCCATCGTGTGCTTGCTATCTCTCTTGCTGTGGGTCGGATCTAGTAGACGTCTGTGCATGGCCCATGTCTTCGCATTGCCCAGCGTTCCTTGAAGGGAGTTACAGAACTGGTCCCAGTTCTGTCGTGCAAGTTACTCTGCGTAACGCTCTGCCTCGTCGTCTCGCGATGCGAATTTTAGCTTACGGTTGTGCTGCTGTCTTCGCCATCTTCTCAGCAGACTGTGGCGTACTTCCCACATCTACAAGAGGTGCGGGTCTACTGACCGCCTGCCCGCGGTGAGTGCAATCCCCTTGGTGCTTTCGGCCACAAATTCCTGCAGTTCTTTAACACAGCCCTCCAGATCACTTATCGCTTTGGCTTCTTGTGTGTCTCTTTCGCTCCGGAACTTTGTCTAGCCGTGATTTTGATGGAGGCTTCTTGGGAAGTTTCCTGCGTGTACCACGATCCCGAGTACGAAGTGGTTGCTTCCTAGCGTCTCGTTAATATATTTCCGCTCGACGTTCTGAAGCCTGGACGCGAGCGCAAGATCGGGGCATGTGTCGCGCGCCGCATTGTTGCCTACTCTTGTCGGACATGTCGGGTCCGTCGCTATCGTAAGTAGGCGATATTGTATGACGTTGTACAAGGTTGTTCCCTGTCTGGTGCATCTGACGTACCCTCACTCCTCGTGCGCCGCGTTGAAGTCGCCTGATGTGAGGAGGCAGTTTTGTCTAGCTAGCTGCCTCGCTTGCTGCACCAAGTTGTCTAGGGGTCCCAGTGTTTCCTTCGATGCGCTGCATATATTCAGTATAGAAAAACTGGTGTTTCCCTTGCACTGCGGTACTATTTCTGTGAACACGTGGTCAATTCCCGTGCCCGTGTGGTCTCTTGTGGTGAGGTGTTTGCTCGTGAGTGCGGCCGTACATACTTATGCTGCTGCATGAGTGCTATACATGGTGATTTTCGGTGATTTTCTGGTTTCCTGTAAGGCTATTACGTCCGGTGGTGCGTCTTGTTTAGCAATCTACTGCAGCAGCGTCGCCCTGCTGCGAGTGACGTCACGACAATTCAAGTGCCAAACGGTGATCCCTTTATTCTGATCATGCGGTTTTCTGGCCATTTTGATCCTCTTGTGGCATTTGCTGGAGGGCTGGCTCTTTGCGTGGATAGACTCGCGGCTTCTTACGGCGTTGATCGTTTACCAGAGGGATGAAAACCTCATGTAGTTGCGTTATCATGTGCTGGACCTCGTCGAAACCCGCATCTCCGTTTGCAGATGTAGCTCGTGGATGTTGTTCCTGTTTTCCTGAATACCTCTTTCGCAAGCCGTTACTCTCGGTTCCAAGTCTGGACGCGCTGTCGGATCCGGCTCGGGCAGGGTCTCGGTGTTCATTTCCTCGACCTTCTCCACTAATGAGGGAGTGGACGCGCGCTGCGGCGGCTGTGGCGGTGTTCTTGCTTTTTCCAAGCGTCTTTCCTTTCTTGAGATCACTATCATCAGGGCACAGGCAAACTTTGTTGTGCTGGTTGCTTGTTTCGGCTTCGTTCTTGCTTTTGCTGTGCACGCAATTCGGTTATCTCTAAGCACAGTTCCTGCAATAGGGCCGCAAGCGCCAGTACAGTGTTGTTCATGTTTCTGTCTGTGTCTCGTGGTAACTCTATGTCTTGCTTGGCTTTGTCATTTTGTCTCTGTGACTTCGGGAGGCAGCGTTCTGCCCAGCTCACTTGTTGTTCCTTGGAGCCCACGTGACTCAGGGTTTTCGACCTACTGCCGGACCTGGTTCTGCTGTTGGACCTGGATATGCTGCCGCCTCGTTGTTGCGCTGCCGCCCTGGGTTTGGACCTGGAGCATGTCCTAGATCAGGATCGCTGTCTGCGACCGTTGCTCGATTGTTTCATCATGATGTTTTCTTTGCCTGCTTGTTCCCTGCGCGGTCAGTGCGACGAGCGTGGCGCGTACAGCAGTCCCTTGGCGTGTTTTTTCAACGCCGTCGCATGATCACCTTCGTACAACGAACATTTTCGTTTGCACTTCTGTCCATCACTAGGCTCTGCTACACCGCATTTTTGTCCTGGTCCGGGCAAACTTCGGTTCGATGCCCCATTTGATGGCACTTGCTGCATCGAATGGCACTATTTTCAAAGGTATCGGACGATTTGGCCGGGAGATAGCGTTTCTTGAACCAGGAGACAATGCAAGCATGGCCGCCCCTCACCGACTTCTTCCTTCTATACGTATACGTATAGACCTTCTATACATATACGTACGTATACGTTCTTCTATACGTATACGTTCTTCCTTCTAACGTATACCCTCAGAACACATTGGGCGCCCCGCGCGATAGCTCAGTAGCTATGGCATTGCGCTGCTGAGCACAAGGTCGCGGATTCGATCCCAGCTGCGGCTGCCGCACTTCGATTGGGGTGAAATGCAAAAATGCTCGTGTACTTAAATTTAGGTGCACTTCGAGGAACCACGGGGAGTCAAAAATAATCCGGAATCCTTTACTGTGGCGTGCCTCATAATCAGATCATGGTTTCTGCTCGTAAAACCCTAGAATTCAATTAATTCTAAGGACACATTATGCTTGCGCTAGGACGACTCGTACGAGATCTTTAACTTGGGCTTGCATTGAATGATGGTAACTCGTAAAGAATTGTGTTAATCGCTGTCAAACCACTGCCGATGATCCAACCTCCTTAGAATGATAAGTCACACTTCCGCCTTTGGAACGAAATACGAATTTGAACTCCCCAGCTGGACACAAATACATTCTCTTGCTCGAGTATATATATATGCGCGTATCCCTGCTCTCTTTTTTTATTCCACCAGTGTGACACCTTTCTGTGTACGTTGTTCAGGCGCATATGTGTATATATACTTTCCCTCTATCTCACACTATTTATCCATGTGCTTTCCTTGTCCCCTTCTTTTTTTCTTTCCATGTATTTCCTCTTACCCTTCCCCTTGTAAGATGTACCAAACTGTAAGTTCGTCTTCCGGTTAACGCCCCTGTCTTTCATATCTTATGTCTCGCTTTCTCTCTCGTGTGTTTGCTGCAAATATCGACCTTCTGTTTAACCCTTCCAACGCCATACCGTTCCATCTCTGTGAACATTCTAGCGTCTATTTATTTATTTATTTATTTATTGTTCTAATGCAGCACCTCTGTACTTTCGGCGCATGCAGATGAGTAGAGCTCGACCGGTGACCCCTCTATTCCCCCTTCGTTTACGTGAAGCACACCGAAGCATAAAAAATGCCTTTCACTATTTTGCACTTCCCTCAGCGTTAGCCAGGCTCCCGAGGGCGCGAAAGTGAAGGTTGCGCCCGGCACTAATCGATGAAACTCCGTACAGGGCGATGACACGCACCGCCATGTTCGATCACCGCGAATGTAGCGATGCAATGAAGAGCGATAGGCGCGGAACAAAGGTGCACAACAACCGCCTAGCGCTTGTCAAAACAGGCTCGCAGAGTCAATGGACGTGTCGCGTTATACGCTCTAATTGCTTCGGACAGTCTGTAATACTACAAGCAGGCACGTGTAAACAGCCTTTTAAGTCGGGAAAGAAATTTTTTTTCCGAGAAAAGACGTTCGCCACTTAATTTCCATATCTCTTTATGTTTACTATAGCTGCATGAAGGCGCTTCGTCAGAAATGGTTTTCAGTGTAACAAGCTTAGTTGTCGAATGCCGCACTGATGAAATGTGGCCGGGTAGTAACCACGGGGCGTTCCCAGCTTACGCGGAGAGACGGGGCCATCAATTTATAAGCTTCCCGTTACATCTGCCGCCCTGTAGTGTCGCCAGCGGTCGGCAACCTTTCCAGGCCTCGTGGTGTGTGTGACAATGTAGTCTAAAGCAAAAGTAAAAAAAAAAAGGCAGACAAGGAGCAGACTCACAAGAGCATCAAAGAAATAGGTAGCAAAGTGAAAGGAAATCACGTCAAGCCTCTTTATTTGTAAGAAAAACGCAGTAATATTTCTCCGAGAGGCAAAGACGACATTTTTGAAGGCTAACGAGGTCTTAGCTTCCGGGCAAATTTTTATGCGGCCTTCAGTGAAGGCGACAGTAATGACCACCGTACCTGAATGGTAGCAAGCACATGCAATGGAACCAGTTTAAGTGAGGGGCCTGGTTTTAGGTAAGAACCACATGAAGCTAGCCTGCAATAAAGCCGGGAAAAGGTTGGTAAACTTGATTTAATATGTAGAACTAACTATGACTGAAGTCATACGCGCAGGAGAATCTATGAGAAGCGAAGCTGTCACGAAGCGGCTAATTAAATGCTTTTGCATCTAAATGCGATGCGTATACTGAAAAAAAAAATAGATGTGAAAAAGCAAAGATAGAAACCGAAAATTTACATTTTCACTACAGAAAATTTTTTCCAGTGGGAGAAACAGAGATTATTCCATTTCTGTTTATAGTTAAAGGCAGAATTTTTTTTATCACTACAGAATTAGTCCCGGTAGGGTAAAGTGAAAAATTTGTTATGAATAACACGAGTGAAATGACATTTTTCGCATCTTTGCTGTCCTCAGATAACATTCATATGCAGCCACACGCCAGCCACGCAAGTACAGGCAGATAGATCACATACGCGCGAATGTTGGTTTCTGGATACGATACGGCTGCAATCAGGACGAGCGATGTCGCTCCGAAAGTGGCTCTATCAAATCGTAGAGTGGATGTACTTGGACGTGTCGCATAGTTCCGGGTGACTTGATGCTAGACGTCTTGTCAGGGGGTGGTCAAATCTCATATGTTCTATACGCAGAGTTCCTATCTATACATGTACGATCTGTTACAACCGCATCACAGCAGCTGACTCTAAAGTACTACATTAAATCTGCAGCCATATGAGAGAAGTGAAAGTTACTCCCTTAATGTAAGAAACTATTAATTTAGCAGAATTTTCTGTAAAATTACAGGAAAACAATGAGTAGATTATGTTCGCAAAACCCCAGAAAATCGAGAAAGCAGAGGCAACAGAAAAGATGTGTTATAAAAATTGTCATACTTTTCTGGGGTTATTTTTTTTTTCTCACAGAAACATTTTAGCAGTGTACAATTGTCTTAATTTTCTTATGCGACGTATAATGCAACGCAGTGTTTGCATCACACACGGGGCACAACTTTAATGACGTGCGATGTTTATGCGCCGCGCCGTGCACAAGCTGTGCCGAAATACGACCCCCTGTTGTTCAGAGGGTGTGCCCCGTGGGACGTTGGCGATGTTTGATCGATTGCGTGTTCAAGAATGTTGCGCAGAGATGCATGGAGGGAACGACGCGCATACATGTTATGTCGCTGTACGGATGTGCAAGCGACGTTGAGACATATCTGTTGCGAAGGATTGGCCAGGAATGGTCGCATGTACGCAGTCGCACATTTACTGATTCACTACTGTTTGATTACGCACAACATAAGTGAACACTGGCGAGACGTTGGAGGCCAGTATGAAGTTCTTTGTAAGGCGGTGCACACAACAAATATGTCCACCCCAGATATGGGTATATACATATAGATACTGACAGGCGCAAAACCACGAAGGGCTAGGCAAAGAAAGCTTGGCTTTAGTAATTATGAACAAGGGTTATATTTTCTATATGCCTCACATTCTTTATATGTTAAAAGTGGAAGAGAGGACAATTTGCTGTCGTTGGGATCCGTACCCAAAACCTCTGAACGAGACTTTATCGATTGAACCGAACCACGGTGGACTTACGCTCCGTCCACATTTTGCAATCTTTTGACATGTGCCAAACCTGGCCATGGGAGCCTTAACCAGCGCTGCTCACGACCATGGCGGTGGATACATAGTGAGCACGTGAGCACGAAATGTGAACATTAGGTAACACAAGGCCTAACACAGGAGAGCAAAAATTTGACAAGCTGCGCAGTCACAAGACAACATCGTTAATGCCACCATTCTAGCAATCTAGTCTGATAAATAACTTGATACGCATGCAGTCATAACAGATTAACTGCGCACGTGTTGAGGAGACCGAGATTTTCGCAATGATAAAGTTTCGCCGTCAAATACCAAGGTAGGCATTTCGTACCTAACTAAAAAAAAGAAGTGTTTACTTACAAATCTTGGTTTTCGCGCTGTAAAACAAGCATTGTACTTTTGAATGTTTAGCAGTTGCACGTCATGTGTGGTACTCCAGTATTTGCTACATTTTCTTCGCGATTTACACCGCGGGCAGATGAAGTAGAAGCCCGCGCAGTTTCTGATCTGCCCTAACCAACTTTGATTGATGGTTAGAAATGATAGAAAGATAACGGGAAGATTATAATAATAACTGCCACCGGCATGTCCACTTGATGATCTGCAGTAACGCTCAGTTTATTTTTCGCAGCAGCGATTATGCGTGGCTGCAGTTCTAAGTCCCCATTAGCAGTGCTAATGAGGATGTATTATTGTTTGAGCAACTGGAGACAGCGTTTGGTCAGCTTTCGTTGCGGTTGTGCGAGCGGCTGCACGTCCATCATCAATGCTGTCTTAAAGAAAGGAAAAGAAATAGCCGTGCTATTACAACTCTGTCAAGATGAGAAACTTGAGCGTCCTGTACGCTCTAACTGGACTTCGCCATGGAGAAGTAAGGTGCGAAACGGAGCAACAAAAAGACGTAAAAATATAACAGACGATTATTTGCACTGTGCTTAGGAACTCACCTTTCTTTTTTTTTCTTACTCCTCGATAATTATTTCATAGCATATATTCTGCTTCAACGCGATTCTCGGCTGATGACTACCGGTTGCAGTGAGTGAGAAAAACATCGTCGCAGTGGTAGTTAATTACATAGCTTAAAAAGCAAGCTATGCGTGCGTATCCGAGTGCGTTAAGGGTAACATGAGCTGGGTGCAGATCTTGGTACAGACCTGTTGCAAATTTGTTAACAAAGTGGGATGTTGATATAGCGGAAGACTACGTTGATACGTCTCTTCTTATTCATTGTTTCCCGCTTTGAACAACTTTCTTGGCAACTAAACTTTTAATGCTTGGCCCATCTGTGTTAATCCAGATACTAGGCCTTCCAATAAAATTGGAAGAATAAAACTGCTCTGCCCCATCGTTGCAGTATGCCGTGCTATCCAGGTACAGCCCCTCTGCGCACTCGTTGTAATTATCCCCTTGAATCATGAATTAGGATGGACTGTCGGCACATGTGTCAAAGTTGCGTAATTTCATTCGAAGGTAATGCAGACTCCTATGAAAGAAAAAAAGGACAAAATTGCTAGGAGGATGCTTTGTGCGCGTTTTAGCGAGTCCTCATAATTACAGAATAATTAAAAATTTATTTGTAGCACCAGCAAACGTTGGGCGTTTTTTTTTTTCATAAAAAGGATTGTATCACCGGCTCCAAGCACGTCACGAAATTAATTATTCACAGAAAACATTGCAACAGAAGCAACGTGTTCGTGTGTACCAGTGCTCAGCTCACCGAAGTGGAATCGAGCCACATTGAGTATTCAATTCAATTTACCCGAAGCTGCTTTCGTTATTCTTGTCAGCATTGTACAAAACATTCAGGAAGAAGTCGTGTACGCAGACGTGTACATCTCGACTCAAGGGCTCATGCACGTATGCGGAGAAGGCACCTGACAGAGGAGGTATAAAGGTAACGCGGTGGTGCCGTATTCTGTAACATTAGTATTTTATTTCGTTTTAGTATTTTAGATTTTTCCAGGCTTATACGTAACTTAAATACCATACTGAAAATACTGTATCTTAACTACTTTACTTTCAAATAATTTGACAACTAGGTAATTGTGCTGTAACTTAATTACTTTACAGAGTATCTTGTGCTCAGTAATTAAGATGCGCCCTTCGTCAACGTCAGGTGCGCTATCAGCGGCCAACGAGCTCGTCGCGGCGGGCGCATCGTGCGCAGATGGCCGATGCCGTCCATCTGCCTGAAAACCACCGTTTGGCGTGGCAGGCCCTTTCAGAGTAAACAAGAGCAAAATGAAAGAAAGCGCCGCTCTCAAGCTTGACAAGCCAAGAGTAAACACACTAACCTCACCTTATTTGCAGCAGGCTTAGAGATGCGTGGTTCGAATTAGAATAAGGGCGACATGTTCGTTTTAATTTCGCCTACACTTCGGAACAAAAGGTAGCTCTTATGTTTGAAGTAACGGAACGTTGTGTTGGATTATTTAGTACTCTATCTCAAATACATTTCTGAAATTCGTTGTTTAATACCCTACTCAAATGAATTCTCGCGTGGTATTCAGTAACACCTTAAATACATTTTCTGAGTGTCTTGTACAAGCCTAGATTTTCCTTGCATCGCTTTCATCTATCTGTCTTCCGTTTCCTCGTCGCAGGCTAGCAAACTAAGTTTATCTTCCGGTTAAGCTTCTCACCTTTCGCGTCTCTCTCTCTCTCTCTCTCCACTCTCTCAGATATGTTCAGAGTACGAAGACACCACGCGGGCTACTTCGAGAGCGGGACATTTTCCTGTCGCACTAATCTCTTCACGGAAGTGTCTCTCTCTCTCTCATTTTTCTATAACCTGATATCATTTCCCCTTTGTATGACAGCCCATTTGACAGTCTTCCGGTTAACCCCACTACTTTTCCCTGTCTATACATAGTATATAGCTCAATTCTCTCTCTGAAGCACAAAATAAAGGAATTCGGGAACGTGCGCCGTGTAAAAAACCAGCCTAAAGTGCTTGACTGAAGCTTGAAAACCATAGCGAACTCATAGCAAGTTCAGTGTACATGTGTCATGACGCGCCAGCTATCATGTCATGCGCGTGACAGCTAGCAGCTGAAACCGTATGGTATGAGCGCCTGCGATTCCTTCTTCACATTCCTGCCGTAGCCAGCGGCTGACGTTTGTGCAAGCTGATATACCGGCAAATACAAGAAATACCCGCTGCTTCCATCACGACAAATTTGCTTTCTACTGCTCCAGATACGCGTAATAAAAACAGAATTCATCCTTTTAGAGTGTCACAGCATCCATATTTGGGCATACCACATTAGTTTGGTCATAAAGTTCGTGCTTGCTTTCTAAACTTGGAATGTTTCACCTTTCTTTCTTTCTCTCTTTTTTTCCCGTCTTCAAGGGGGAGGACGGGGTTTTCCTCGTAGGAAGCAATTGCTAGCC